>NC_068302.1:16834787-17032287 GCF_025860055.1 Xyrauchen texanus | reverse complement strand
CAGGCTCTGTAGTTTGGTAATTGCCATTAAGCAGATGGATTTTTCTGTACAAATTGACATACAGAACACTAATTGCAAAAACAGTCCCCTTGATGCAATTTGTGAATAAATATCTTGTTTTCTTCTTGGGTCTTGCTGAAACTGAATTTAACCTGCAGCCGCCAGACAACCTCATCCTTTGCAGCATGTGTTGCTGTACTATGTAAGGGATGATAGTGTCAGGGTTCTGATCACCCTGTTGGGGTTATTTTGTGATAAAACTGGCTGAATGTACATTAACCCACTTATTACATGGCTACTAACCAAATAAATAAATACATGGACATAAAATATTGATTTGCGTTGAATATATGTAATTATGTAAAGAAGAGTGGTTTTCGTTTAAAACCACATTTATTTCTCTATGTTTTGACCTTCCGTACACACTGAGAATGCGTTTTTGTCCAACGAAAACTGAGTTTTTGGAAAACGCTCTCCCAAGTTGATAAATCTGAAAAAGGTGTGTTCGGATTGTAATGTAGACAGGATGGAGATATTCGAAAACGATGATGTACTTGTTGTCATATGAGCCCTAAACAATCATGATGGCCGCCCATGCTGTAGCTCCATTGTTGTGCATTGTTAAAGATAAATGTTATTTAGTACAACCTTCACATTGCATTCCTTCAAATGCGATGGGAAGTTTACTCGGAAATGCTGTCTGGAGATGGAACACGATGATGATTGCGTTTCAAAACATACATGGAAATGACGCAGGTCCAGGTTTCTTACATTTATCCTGCATGTGCAGTAAGGGTATTTAAGCACTTTCAGAGCTTTAAGTGTGGATGAGCAACTTTTGGAAAATGTTTGAAAATAGCAGTGTGGATGGAGATCGTTTCGAAAATAAAAACGGCTTTTTCAAATGTAACCAGATTTGTTTGAATGCAGCCTGAATCCCACCTCCAGTTTGCTTTGTAGTTCTTTTGGTGTTTATTTTGTAAATAATGGCCATCTGACTAGGGGTGGGTAAAAATATAGATTTTCCTATGCATCTCCATCTTCATTTGAGCAATCTTGATATCGAATCTTAAATCCCAAGATCGATGTTTTACTCTGTGCACAACCCTTTACTACAATGAGAGGAAATCACTCACATTTGTATCCAAATTTCATGCTACGAGACTAAATTTTACAGTATATATTTGGCAACTGGTTGGTAAATATTTTGATTTTACTCACCAGTAATTGTGTAGTATAGTGGTGGAGTATACAGATCCTTTCACTGCGTGTTGACAGTAAAAGTTGTTGTGTGTAATGTGTGTCCAAAAACTAAATCCATGTGAATAATTTTTCATTGAATATTGTCTCTTTAAAGGTGCAGGTTGTAAGATTCAGAAACCCTTGTTATTAATGACACATGTGGCCTTTAAGTGAACTGCATCCAGCTACCTGTTACTCGTGCTCGTGCTCACACTCCATAGGGACGTGATTGAGCGAGGATCCAAAATAATGGCGTAATGTACAAAGAGACAACGTGATTCACCGGCATCATGCTGACATATGAGGTAGCATAATTAAAATTGTATGGCTATGATTGTTCTACTACAAACTTTGAGACTGTATATTATATTTGACTCTCCAGTGCTGGAACAGGGCTAAAACAAAGTGTGGATATAGGTTATGCAAGACTGTAGTTTGAAGTAATTACTTTTCTTTGCATGATACATTGACTGCATTTATACATATGTCGGCGTTAGCTAGCTAGCCAGCTTTATCAATAGCTGTTAGCTAAATTTAGTGGATGATGACAGTAGCTGTTTATAAAATAGACTGCACATTATAAATATGGTGACACAATTCAGTATTGATGTGATTCCATCACAACTGTCATTTTGATATATCAATGCTCTATTGTTTTATAATAATAGAATGTAAATATTTTCTGTATAACCAAGTTACGTTACACTTATGAATTGAGCTTTTTGCATTATCTTAAACATTGTCTAGCATTCATTTCATGTGTTATTGTAGTTTACCTGGCTGAATAATTACAGATTAACGTTGACTTTAACCCTCTGGGGTCGACGGATGCGCCGGCGCGCCCTACTGGATTGTTTTCGTCATTACAGTGGAAACAACATAAAATTCTCCGTCATTTTGGGGCATACAGATAAGTTTAAGACATCATTAGAAACTATAAAGGGTCCACTTTTATTTGTGTACACTCACAATAACAACAAAACCTTGTGCTTTTGTAAAATAAAGAAAATAAAAAGTTTGAGCTTTCAGCTGTCTCTGTGTTTGAGAGCATATATCTGAAACACGTCACAAAAATGAACTGAAACTCCGTGAATACTTATCACACAAACATGAAACATGTCTAAAGAAAGCTTAAAACATCTACTTTTAAACAAAACAATTCAAATTTAAAAGTAATATTCTCCTGCAATGTAATCTGTATGAAACAAAATAATGTACAGTTTCTCCCGGCTCAGCTAATTATCTCTAATGTGATCACACCCACGGGCAGAGGGCACTATTCATCCGTTAATGTGCTGAGACGATCAATGCAAATGGTAAACGCACCCGACTGTGCCTTAAAAGTCCATTCACTTTTCTGCACGTTTGAATGTCAGCACGATACACAAGTGAGAAAACTCCTGGATAGTGACGAAGAGTTAAAATTTTCCTCAGAAGAAGAGCGGGACTCCGATGAACGTTTGTATTTTTAAGAGAGACTTGATCCAGCGGAGGATACAATTTCGGACAAGTAAGTCATTTAGTTTTACTTACATTAGTTGACATGCTATTTTATATAAACATGTATATATTTTACTAGTGGGACTGTTTCCAGTCTTGCCAGCCAGGATTCAGATTATTGACATTTGAAATATGTCCTAATAAGCAAGATATAGTTACATTTAAATGCTGTTTCGGCTAAAGCAGGTATTTAAATTGTATGCTGTATGATATAAATATGATATGTAATATGATATAAAAATAATATGAAGGTTTAGATTATATTTTATCTAATGTTTATGCTGCCTCATTATCATCAACAAAGCTTGTGCTTGCAAATATCTGTTCAGGTGTAAATGAGTAAAATGCACTTTAAATATGACCATATTAGAAAATCACCATCTTAATGACAATGATTTCTGAAGGATCATGTGACACTGAAGACTGCAGTAATGATGCTGAAAATTCAGCTTTGATCACAAATTGCATTTTACAATATATTCAAATAGAAACTGTTCTTTGAAATTGTAAAATGAGTTCACACAATGTTTTTACTGTATTTTGGATCAAATAAATCCAGTCTTGGTGAGCAGAAGTTTCTTTTAAACGGTAGTGTAGGTCTAAAATTAATAAAGTCTTAATGTAAAGAATATGTATAGTCAGATTACTTCTTTTGATCATTAAGTCTCCTCACATTCATTCTCTTTCTGTCACATTCCTCAGTGATAGGCCCAGGTGAGGGGTCTTTTGTCTCCTCATGTGTGAATTACAATCAATATTTATGATAGTTCACGCCTCCTCGCATATGACCTTTCTAACACTAAAAGTGTCTTACAAAAGTTCAATTAGTATATTGTTTTGTATGAATGAGTGATCAGGATGGTTTTCACATCATTTTGTAGTAAAACTCTAGGCTGCAAGATCCAGTTCTCAAAAGGCTTGTGGACAAATGTTTAGTATGTGTTATATGGCCTTATTTCAATGACTTTTCAAAAACCATGCATAAACTTTATTTTCTCAAAAATACAAACATGTACACACATGTAGCTCACATATTATTGTAGCCCAGTTTGTGTTATCAGACTTTAGCACAAATGTCAAGGCATGTCAAACCTTCTCCAGGGCCCAAAACACCCTCAGACCCCAGAGGGTTAACCTGACCTTAAGCATAAAGAGAAGATTGTTTAAATTATTTGAAAGTTATGAAGTAAGGTAGCTTGCCATTTGTCAGCATTAGCAGGCAAGATCAAGTTAGCTAAAATGACACAGATCAATCCTTATGGTACTATATTTCACATGCTTTGCAGTTATGTAAGCTTACCTGTCCAGTAAGAAGAACGCCAATTCAGGGTCGGTTTTTATCTCCAAATCCAAACGTGCCCTCCAGGAATCAAAATGCCGTGCTGATGTTCACTCTAGTTTAGCTTAGCCAGATGGGATTCAATAGATAAATGTTTTTTTTTTAGCTTACTTGGAGTTTGTGTAGGAGTCGGTGTTGTGCGTCGGACGTTTGCTGGATTCCATCTCTAAGATAAGATTACCAGGTTTTGCAGATTGTTGTCACTGTTGAATAGCGGAAGAGAAGCGATTACTGTCAAGGCAAGGCTCTTGGGAGCCTTCACATCTTTTGAATTTTCCCTGCAAAAGTGACCCACTCCCTTCGCATGAAAGTCAGTCTACAGGCTTTAATAGGCAACCTAGGAAGTCTAGGAAGGGCAATTTTTTTTAAGTTGCGTTACAAGCAGTTCACATATTGGTAATATATGTGTGAATATTACATGAAACACTTTACATATTGCACCTTTAAATACACTTTATGTTCTTTACAGTCAGTTGTTGATCAAATACAACAAAAATAAATGTATTTATAATCATACATAGCACTGATGAGATAAAGCCATTCGAGTCTCTTATTAATATGCACTAATTTACCGAGACTTTTTACAGAAATTTCTTTTTTTTTTAAAGAGACAGTACCGGTTTAGCATGTGTTAAACAAATAAATGAAAATACCTGTACATTTTACAAATTATGCAATTAAACAAAAAAACATGTAACAAAAAATAATATATGCAATATAATATAATATTTATTGATTTAATTCATGTATTTGTTAATTTATAAATGTTAAAATGTGATCAAAATTATAAAAAATAATAAAATATAATTAGTAATAATATTTTCATAATGTACCTAGTTAGAGTCCCCTGTATAATCTCAATATAAGATGATTTCTTTCATATAGTAGCAAAAGGGACAGTATAACTGAAATATACCCATCTGAATCAGTATTGAATCAAATTGAATTGGAATATAATCGAGAGCTTGTAAATATATATAACGCCATTTCATCCCCTTTCATAACCTTCATAAGTCTCAAATCTCTCACTCATGTTCCCTCTCTGAATGCCCCCCCATACCCTTCTTTGCTTGCTTTAGCTTGCCTTATTGTCTCTGTCTTCAAAAACTGCACACTTCTTTAAGTAGATTCAAGTTGGAATTGATTGAAAGAGATTGGAAGACTGATTTCAATATAAAGGACACACACTGCTGTCCACACTTCAGATCAGCTTAAAACCTATAGCAATTGTGTTGTTTTTGCACAGGTAACATGTTCTAAAATATAAAGGCTACATACTGTGTGCTACCGGAACTATCACAGTTGTGTTTTCCACTTCCAAACAGCAGAGAGTGTTAACACTCTTGTTCGAAAACTGCTTCAAAATAGCATTAAATTCTGTAATATTACTTTTTGGTACTAAATAGCCAAGACCCTTTTTTAGGTTCCATTAGGAACAACAGCCTAATGCAGCAGCAACATTTTTTAAATCCTAACATAAAGAAGGCTCTAAGTTGATCTATTAATATCATTAAAGAACCTTTCAGGAACCCTCCTTTATTAGAGTGAGCAGTCATGAGTAATATGGAGCTTGTGTAGCATGACATTGTACTGTACTAAATGGATTCTGACAATGCTTAGTGCCTGGCTGGCAGTACAGGGCATGTCTCTCTCTCTTTCTCTTATTCCCTGTATCCCTGCTTTACTTGAGCAGCGTCAGTCATGTTCAGATTACATAACTACCCCCCATGTTTGTCTACTGTAGTCGAGACAAATGCTTGACAAGGAATCCACCATGGTGTTGTTCACCAGGGGTTAAAGTGCATTATTTGTATCATATTTGTTATTTCTGGTGCTGTACGCCCATTGTATGACTCTGATCAGGCAGGTGCTTGTGACTGTGACCATTTTTATTTGTTCTGTGTAAAATGCTGTTTTTAGGATTATTATATTAGATTCTTCCTCAGCATAGAGGATTTACTGTTAGGTTTAGATTTGCTAGTGTCCTCTCTGTATCTGTGCTGATCTGTGATTTTTTTGACGGACAGCAGCCAACAGACAGAGCGTAAGCCTTTACACAGAACTCTGCAGCTGCTGGGGAAATGGACATGCTTTTGAATTATGAAGTATGTGTGTGTTTGTGTGCATGCGAGAGGGAAAGATAGAAAGAGAGAGAGAGAAACTGGGCAAAATAAAAAAAGCATGAGAAAGAGAGAGAGAGAGAAAGATGGTGAGGATGATAGGAAGAGAGAAAGAAATAGGAGGGATGTGTTAACACCAAGAGGAAGAGACAAATGTCAGTAAGTGGCTGGTGTTTGCATACAAATGAAGATGGATGATAATAGAGGAGGCTATATTTATTTGTGTTGGCATATGTTTGTGGGTGTGTTTTGTGTGATTAGTTCACCCAAAACATTTCAATTCTGTCATTATTTACTCATGTTCCAAGCCAGTATGCTGTTATTTTTTCAGTGCCATATGATAGGAGATTTTCTAAAGAATCATTCAGCAAGTCTTTTCTATGCAATGACACTTCATTGAACCAAGCTCAAAAATGAATAAATAAAAGAACCATTACAGTCACAAATATAATGTATTTGCTCTTCCAATCTGAGGCCATACAATAGCTTTGTGTGAGGAACACCGAAATTTAAGCCGTTATTCATTGATAATCTTCCTTTGCTGATAATCTTCTCCATTCTGCATATTTGAACTGGAATGCTATGTTCGTTAATGACACACTTGAGAACTAATGGTGTTTGGTGTCAAAAACTGAATTTGAATGTGACACAAATTAGATTTTAGAATTTAGGGTAAAGGAATATTCTGGGTTCAATACAAGTTAAGCTCAATTGACAACATTTGTGGCATAGTATTGATTAAAGAATGATTTTGACTTACCCCTCTTTTTAAAAGGCAAAAATCTTGGTTCCAGTGAGGCACTTAAAATGGAAGTGAATGGGTCCAATCCGTAAATGCAAACATTCTAAATATTTCAAAAGTATAGCCACAAGACATAAACAATATGTGTAAACATGATTTTAGTGTGATAAAATTGCTTACAAAACGTTTCTGTGTTAAGTTAAATCCAATTTTACAATTTGTTGCCATGAAGATGTACTGTCAACAAACCCTAAAACCCTAAAATGACTGTAAAATGAAGGTTTAAACATTTTATAACTCAAACACTACATGAGTTTTAACAGAAGAATTAATGTAATTGCTTTTATAAAATTATAAGCTTCACATTTCTGCCTCTAAACCCTCCAAAAATTGGCCACATTCACTTTCATTGACCCAATCTCTTCCATCGTAAGTGCCTCACTGTAACCTCAATTTTTCTTTTTTTTCTTCTTTTTTTAAAGAAAAGGACAGACCAGTCAAACACATATTAGTTGTAATCAACATTATGTCACAAATGCGGTCGATTGAGCTTAAGTAGTATTGAACCTAAAATATTCCTTTGAAGTCTCACAAGAAGCGATTGTTGGCTTCAGAAGATTCAGAATATAGTTTGTGAATTGTAATAACTTGCTACTTTCGTGGTCTTTTCATGCCTTTTTGTTTTTGAGTCTGACAAAAGTTTCTTGCAAATCTTGCAAAAGATGCTTCCTTTTGTCCTTTTTTGTTCAACAAAACAAGACAAATGACTGCTTTGGAACAACATGAAGATGAGTAAATAATTACATAATTAAAATTTTGTGTGTATGTGTGGTCATTTATTTACATATGTTTTATGCCGGTGATTTCAAATGCTACTGATTTGTTTGTGTTTGTCATTGTAAACAGCGGATACATAAAGCATTTGGACTGAAAAAGGTTATGTTGCATGCACATAACCTTGCACAGTTTCTCCCATATGTGTTTCTCTTAAATGCTGTCATTTAGCCCTGCTTTCCCAAGGGGGTCCATAATGAGCATATTAACCATATTTGTCTTTGCATACATGTGGGAAAATCCACAGGCAGAGTGTCCAGCGATCCCCTATATCATGTAACAGACTCCACAGAGCAGGTTGATATAAATGATAATTTAACAAATTAAGCCCTGACCCAGTATTTCAGAAGAGCAGACCAGATTTCACTGTAATTTCCAGCTGTTTAATCGGCATTTAATTGGGACAAATAAAACACACGAGCTAAGGCTGACATAATAAAGAGAGAACCTTGACATTCAATTTAGCCCTGCTCTCTCAGTACTGGGAATTCAGCCCAGCTAGTCAGCTTGCTTCAGATCTGCTGTTGGAGTAGCCAATCTTTGTTTCAATCATCACCAATCTGGACTGTCATTAATCCAAGCATGATAGGTTTAAAATTTTAAAAAGGTAGATTAAATCCAGGTTGTCCTCCTTGATTTTTAATTATACAAACACAAAACTGAGTCAAAGAAAGTTGCATTCTTAGGAAACATTTAGAATTTTCCCTTCTGCTTAGACCAGCTGTGAAGCAATACCATGGGGTGACATTTGCATTTTTTGATTTAAAGGGATGTTCACAAGCTCCTGCTTTTTTACCACTTTATGGTTCCTTTTGGGAAACCTGCAATGGAGCGAACTTCACAGCAGACTACTACTCATCTATATAGCGTTACATCACCAAAGTGTTAGCCTTGCAAAGCCAGAATTGGATTATCATCATAAAGTCTGGTGCACTTTGCAGTTTATTCCGTCCAACCTCCCACTTAGACAAGAAAAAGCTGTCTGACCAATGCCTAATGCAACCAACCTCAGTTTTGTTTTGTTTTAATGTGTATTTTGTATCGTGTAGCATAGCTCTTCTGAATCTTCACCCATGGACTGTGTGAAAAGACCTTTTTTCCTTGTAACAGATGTGCTAACTAAACATACAGGATATCTCTCAGGACCTCCATAAGAAGAGCTCAGCAAATGAGGTCTCACAGAAACCTTCTGAGGTTAACCCAACCAATAGACATTAGGCTTGGGATCAATGGTGATGATAATCGATATATATATATCGCGATTTTTCAGGTATAAAAAGGGCTACTCGTTGCACAGTATTCTTTGTCTGTTCAAACATATTTCTCAGAAAAACTTTGGTAAAGAGTGAGTGACAGTTTAAATTAAATGGAGCCGCATACCGGATACATTTGGGGGACGAAATGATGCATTCTAAAATATGAAGCAATTATTTTCTACATAGGTACCCACACCCCATTTCCGGCAAAGGCTACTCAAATTTCTACAGTGCCACGTAGCTCAACTTACATAGTTTTCCCATTAAACTAGACCCTAATCATTATCAAAGGACAAAGATTATTTACTCTAGCCATCACTGGATGATATACTGTATTGTGTATATTAGGGTTGCCACGGTGTTACTGGGTTTACTTGGTACAAGGGACAGCACAGGTGTGAAATTTTATACCAGGTAAAAGTGGGAAACATTATGAATGGAAATTCCAATATCAATACAATAGCTTAATGAATAGAATTGCCTTAAATAAAGAATAGTTGCCTAATGAAGTGTTTGTGACCCATGATAAATGAACCAAAATTGAAAGTCAGATGTTCTTTACCAATTAATCAAATTACACAGGCAGCAAAGTACATGCACTGACAGAAGTTTAATTGCAGGTAGCAAATATAATGTGCATGGTGAGTAACTGTAAGACGTCTCAGATTCGGAATGAAAAAAGAAATGCTGTTAGACACACACAGACACACACTTGTTTTATTTCACTGTATTATATTTTTAAGAACTGATGACAGAAAAGCCACTATCCACATGTCTGACGCACTGTTCGGAGGCGTGATGTCTCGTGGGACACGTGTATGTAAAGGGTTCTCACACTTTCTTTGTTTTAGTCTTCTGAAAATGTTTTGCTAGAATAGTATCATCTATGAGAATGCTGTAAATGACCTCAGACATCTCAGCTCAGGAGGTGCTCTGAGTTCAGTTCGCTTTATTTCCACAGAGCAGTTTGTTGTGATCACAACTCTGCAGGGTCACTTTATATACAGCCAAATCATAAAATAATACAAAAACACGTTCGCCTTGAATCATGATTTATATTTCAGTGATTATTATCATAATTATAATTATTATGTTTACATTTAGAATAGAATTTAGATCTTAATTTGTATTAGTTATTGTATGTCTGTTGTCATAGACAGATACTTGTGTGACGTTAAATCGAAAGGTGGTTATATATGATGTTTATTTTTGACCACTTCATTTTTTAATAGCTTTTTCATTTTGTTTGAAGTATAATTTGAATTTAGAAATGTCAAAGTTTTTTGTTTTTGAAATAAATAAATTACATTTTCAAATAAAATCACTAAAGCAAGAATATTCACTGAGTCCTCAGCTGGGCGTTGACAATGTAATTGGATTTTATTTTATTTTTTAAATAAATATATTTTGAACATATTTCTTGCATATCGCCCAGCCCTAGGAGGGAACAAAACAAATTGAATCACAAACATTCAAAGTCATTACTCTTCCTAAGCAGCTAAACTGGGTCCTGGGATGAAAGGTAATAAAACACCAACATTAAACCCACAACAATCCACAATAAGTGATGTATTTGCCCCAACAACTAAATACCTGATGGGTAGCCGGAAATGCATGGATGAAGTAGGTTCATTGCCAAAGAGATGTTGCCCCTCACAACTGTTGAAAAGGCATCTTTCAAAAAGTTGAATAACACACATTTTAATTGCACTTATTTATTTTTTTAGTTTCATTTGAATTTTTTGTTAAAATAAATACAAAATATAGTTCAAAGTTTGAAATCAAGCTGCCTTGCATTATTTTGTAGGCTATTGCTTAATGAAAATTACCACATAGTACCACTTATATAGCCTACACAATGTATTTTCAGTTACAAGTTTGTCTTTTTGTAGTTTGACAACTTGACTGAAAGCTCTTCAAGGCTACATACAAAGAAATTACATAATAATTTTGAATTGTTCAGTTTGCGCAGTTACTAACCTGTAAACTCATCAACACTTTATTAATCCTTGAAGAAGTACAAAAACCTTTGTAATGATTGTGTGTATGGTGACTTGATCCACAACTTAGTTTAGACTGTGCTTTTGTCCTACCCGCGGACAGGATCAGTAAATGTTACATCTCCCTCTTGTAGTCTCCAAACACTATTACGTCAGACTTTTAAACAAAAGACCAACTGAGTAAATTGGAAAGCACGCAAATTTGGCTTCTAATTTAAATGCCGGCAAATGTTAATATAACAATGCCTCAAAGTGTATCGATAAAATATCGAGCTGATCAATAATCAATATATTGATATTTTATGACATGCCTAATAGACTAGGTTTGATGAATCTGTCCCATCTTAACAAACACTGCTGCAGTGGATTTGCATTTGAGGTAGAGGTCTGCACGGGCCTTAAAATGAAACCTGAACCCAACCCATACCCGAAACTGTTTGATCTGACCCTACCTGGCCAGAACGATACTGTCAGATTTTAAGCCTGAACCCGACCCGAACCCGAAATTGCTTACTATCTAATTTCTTCTCCTAGCAAGTACTGTAGCAATAGGCTGTATTTTATGTAAGCATAGAGGCAACATTCGTAACAGTACTGAAACAGTAAACGTACACAGTTTTAACAAGGCACGGCAGTCACATAATACACTAGAGCAGAAGGGCAAAAAGCATTGACTTACTGTTTATTTACTGAAACTTCACTTGGTGCAGAACAATCTGAAATAATATAAGGCAATGCACCAGTCTGCTTTATTCAGCCTGAACTTTATGAATCTTTGAATCTTTGTGACAAAAATTTAGATGCAGCACAAAGAATGAAACAATGTGCAGGAGTGGTGGTGGTGTAGTGGGCTAAATCACTTAACTGTTAATCAGAAGGTCACTGGTTTAAACCCCACAGCCACCACCATTGTGTCCTTGAGCAAGGCACTTAACTCCAGATTGCTCCGGGGGAATTGTCCCTGTAATAAGTGCACTGTAAGTTGCTTTGGATAAAAGTTTATGCCAAATGCATAAATGTAAATGTAATATGTGTCTCAAAATGGGTTTTTGAAAATGTTAAGTTCTTTTTAGACGTGGTGTAAATGTAAAAGACATTCGTCCAGCATGTGTTTACATAGGAAAACAGAACAGACTCATGCAAAAATACGTTTGGTGTGTACAGCCCCTAACTCGTCTGTTCGCACATTTCTGTGAGTGAGAGCACATGCGCGATACAAGTTTGGTAAGCCTGTTTATTTTTTCATTCATACAAACCCGAACCCGAAGTCCTACTAGAAGAACTGACCCGAAACCAGCCCGAAAACCATCGGGTCAGGTCGGGTTGCAGACCTCTAATTTAAGGGACAGTTACAATGTTAATTTTTCCAATCAAAAATACACAGTATTTTTAAACATGACTATGTTTTCGAGCAGAATGGTACAACAATACAATGATGCACCCTATTTCCTGTAAATTACGTAGCAGTCAGCCGAAATTGTAACTGCTGATTTTAGACAGCTCTTTACAGTTTTGTCTGCGATATGGACTGCAAGGGCTGAGGGCATCATTTGGGACAGGGCCTTATTTAACACTAGTCTGGGACCTGGAAATCCAAAAAATGTATTTCATTTGCACTCACATGTTTTTTGGCTTGTGATTAGAAAGACCAGCTAGTTTTAAAGCTTCATACCAGAGAGGATTTAGCTTGCCGTGCGATTACTTATGACCTGAGCATATGAGAGCAGAGGACCATTTGATGCAATCATCAGGGATTCTCATATTCACATTAATATGAAGTAACACATCTCAGGAAAGCCGAGCTTGGGAGCCATCCTCTGTTATACAGTAATGTTTTCTGTGACAGCCAAAGCTTTAATACTCAACCTGTAATCATCCAACATCACACTCCCCAAGTAATGGCGGCAGACATCTGGTGTCACATTCTGAAATTTTTTAGAGAATGTCAGCTTGTATTCATGGTCTTAGTAAGGTAGAATGTTCAGTTATTTATTGGGGTCTTAAATATTAGAATATTTGCCTGAAATGTATACTTAAGTAAGTGATTCATCAAAAGTAGTTGCTGCATCAGTTTAGCTTATTAGGCCTCTATAATTGAACATAGAACACCCATGAAGGAAAAAGAAAATGGCATTGCATTGCATTATTAAAGAGTCTTAAGGCCCCAGATTTGACTTTGGACATCAACTAATCCACCTCTGCACTACCATAATTGTTTATCATGCAAAAAGTTAAAAAAAACGTAAAAAATGTACGTTAAATTAAACATTAATTGGCTGAATATGAACATTTATAATTTTACAATTAATAACAATATAATTGTGATTTACCAGCCTAACCCAGTGGAGCAAACACTGGACCAGATATTGTGTTAGTAATAACCATATTACCAAGTGACATAAAATCTTTCACTCAGTCAGAAGACCCAGTCAACATCAACAGCTTGTTATTTTAACTCTCCAACTAAATCAAGAGTTACGCATAAGAAGCAGGAGAAGAAATGAAGGTAAAAATTAGCAGAGTTTATTTATATTGAATAATCTTAGTTGCATCTCTTTCAGTTGTCTGACTTCATATGACCAACACAAGTTCAAAGTATTATTATTCCAAGCAAAGACAATGAAAGATTACTGCTCCACAACATTGTCCTGTGAGTTGTGAAGACAATACAGCACACTGCATAAGATTGAACAGAAATAATGTATAATAATTAATACAAAATAATGATTATAATGCATAGCAAAAGCAAGAAACAATATAAAAAGTAATAAGTATAATGTAATATATAAAATTAGTATAAAGTACTGAGTAAATTTAAGTCATATTCAATAATTAATTAAATAAATAAAGTATCAAATGAGATCATTAGATCCATCAACATGAACAGGTTTTCTCTCTGAGAAGTTTAGTCCTTTAATGAACCACTGCTATAGCCATCAAAGCACCACTTGTTCACTGTAAGATATCAAATCATCTTCTGTGATCAATGTTCCTGTTATTATGCATAACATTTGTGAATTGATGTGGAGAGTATTTATCAGAAGTTTTTCTGCAGATTCTGTCTGACACTATTAAATTGGCTCATCAAACTGTTGGATGCCATGAACTACATGATGCGCGCCCACAATATTTCTAAACAGTTCTGCACTTTTGAAAGCGGTGCGAGGATCACCCTGTGACTTCAAATGCTCTGTTAAAATTAAACATGTCTTTCTGCATCCCAGATGCACATCAGTGGTTTGATCAGCTCTTTATTAAAGCCTTTCTTGCTTCTTATGTTTTTTATTTTGAAAGTTTTGTGCAATAAGAGGTTATAGTTAATTAGCTTTTTATTTGTTGAATATCCATTAGTTCCCCTGTTAAAGGCCTGTGTTTAATGTCTATATGGCCTTATGAATCACAAGTTCTAGGGTTCACATGGTTATAATTATACTGTTCTTCGGTAACATTTAATTAAAAAAAAAACATAGCTAAATATATTGTAACATCAAATCGCAATAGTTACAGAATTGCAATATACAGTATATTGTAATGGATACTAAATATTGTTGTAATATTGAATCAACATCGAATCTGTTGCAATTCTCAGACCTACTGACTGTCCATTATATTGTTAGGTTAACTTTATTATTTGTATTTAGGATTGTTGATCTGTCCAAAACCCTGTCAGACCTGCTACCCACTAGTTGAGAACCTCTGGTCTAAACTATAATGAAAAAAAGGTACAGAGAGAGAGAGTTAGAATGAAAGAGTGGGAGTTTAAAGGGGTCAAATGTTTTGTTACCTTAGGTTCATACAGTATATAAAATCCAAAAATAATCATCATTTAGTTTTTCTTGATTATTTTTCACCATTTTTTTGCTGCTGTACATTTAAGACTTCTATCAACATGATCAAACTGGAAGTCAGTATGTTGTTTCCAAGACTTCCAGTACCCTAGGATGGGCTACATTATGCCGACTTTCTGGCAAGCAGCATCTCCCAAAAACCCATTTTTGCACTGGCTCAGGCGTTTTTACCTTCCCTTGTGGCGTGACCGTAAGTGCGTTGGTAAGGTTTAGTTTTGGGGTTTCGGTTGGGGACACAGTTTATAAAATATGCATTACTCTTCACTGTATTACATCCTGTACAGCTGAAAATAACTCGTTTTACAACTCGCTTTTGGCGCACCACTGTGGTCATTTCACCTGGAACATGGAGCTCACGTGCCCATACGCCCAACAAAAGTTACTGTTTTGGTCACTGGGGCAGTGTCTCAGATTTGGTAGCACAGACCGATTTTAGCTAAAGAAAAGTCAACCTACTTTAATTTCACTGTGAAATCAGTCTGATGTAAACACCCTCTTTACTTGGTGAATTTCGAAACAAGCCATTTTTTGCAGCTTAGTTATAATAAAATGTCTTTGTGGTTTGGAAAAGACATCTAGAGTTATGAAAGTTACACTGCTTGTATAGTAGGGTGAATTCAGGTAAATATGTCCACTTTCTGTTATTGAGAAAAGTCATTATTTCACTGAATTCACCCTACATCAAACTATGTATTGTAAAAATATAATGGAGTGAGATTTCTCATGATATTATCCCTTTAAAAAGAAAACTAGTCAAATTGATCCATGGTGGCTAGCCTACTGTGGATGTGATAAGTATGGATTGTCTGTGGTGTGAGTAGATTAGAAGAAAAGTTCCCATCTATGGCTAGACACTGAACTCATCCTGATAGTCCAAACATAAACATGCTAGCCTTTTGCCTCTTTTCAAGAGAATAAAGGAATCTCTTTTTTATTATTGTTGATTTTCTGGAGTGGCTCATTGATAAAGAAATTTAGTAAGGAATAATTGAAAGATAAAGTAAGGAATAAATGATGACGGACCATTGAATTGCATTTACATTTACATTTACATTTATGCATTTGGCAGACGCTTTTATCCAAAGCGACTTACAGAGCCCTTATTACAGGGACAATCCCCCTGGAGCAACCTGGAGTTAAGTGCCTTGCTCAAGGACACAATGGTGGTGGCTGTGGGGATCAAACCAGCATCCTTCTGATTACCAGATTACCAGTTATGTGCTTTAGACCACTACACCACCACCACTCCATTTGAAAAATATATTGAAAAATAATGCACACCGAGGTGGTAAAGCGGTCATGACACGCATCGGAGTCAGTTATTCCACTTGTACCATGGTTACCACACCTTACGACATTGTTCAGAGTTTTTCGTCCCTTAAACACTCTTGTGAGTGGAACTACTTTCTTCAACCACAGATTCAGCGTCTTGCTTTTATACAGTATGTTTCAAATTTTGGTTTCAAACATTTGTTGCTAGTTCGAAAAGGTCACTTTAGAACTAGTATTGGAAGATTGCAAGGCTTGTGCTGCTTTACTCGAGGATTTCTGGAGTGCATTTGTGCATGTGTGTGAGATTGTTTTTGAGGGATCGAAAGAGAGAAACTAATAAACTGAGAGAGATCGCTTCTGGGATTACCTTTTTTATTGCAGCTCTTGTCAGAAGTAACATCGCTTCAAAGTCACCAAGATGTAAGTTTAAGCACTTCTCAGCAGCAGTGAGTGTTCGCCATTTTAGTATATATCTTCTCTGATGTAAACCTTGACAACTGTTTTCAACCCTACTTAGATTACAGGTGTGCGCTGACATGACGGCTCTGTTTTTCGCTCGCAAGTAAGCGTGTGCGTAATACTTATAATGTATGTGTGTCCACGTGTGTGTGAGAGAGCTTAAGAGAGGTGGAGGGGTGCGCAGGGGTGTTTCCCACAGATATTTCAGATAATATAGAAACTGTTGTATGGGATATCTAGCTTTGATACAGCTCAGGCCTTTGTTGCTAGTTCGAAAACATCACTTTAGAACTAGCAATGGAGGATGTGCTGCTTTTCGGCATTGGATTAACATAGGTGTGTGTTTGTGTGTGAAAAAAGAGAGAAACTGAGAGAGATCACGTGTGGAATTAGGTGTTTGAAGTGGACCTCGTCAAGAATAACAGTCACTTCAAATTGCCAAAGTGTAAGTTTAAGTCTCAGCAGCAGCGAGTGTCGCCATTCTTGTACAGCTTTTCCATAACTAAACAACTGTTTTAAATCCCAGTGAGTCACGGGGGTGCGCTACCAAGAGACTTTGTGTGAGAGTGAAAGAGAGGGTTGCAGACGATGCTTTCCACTATAGCTATGTGAGGCTGATTAGAGGAAATACATTGAAATATAAAAAGTTTCACACATTAAAAGTTATTTTGGATAATAGAAACTGTTGTATTGATCAAGTTGAGGGGGTGCGGCTCTATTTGTTGGTCACGACTTGGTCTCAGTGTATGTGTGTTTGTGTGTGTGAGAGACAAGAGCAAAAGAGAGAGATAGAGAGAGTGAAAGAGGGAGAGAGAGAGAGAGAGAGAGAGAAAGAAAGGGAGCCCAAGGACACTTTTTAATCGAAATTGAAATAAATTTAAGATAGTATTGACATTGTTTGTTATTCTTATCTGATGTGCTTAATCAATATCTTTGTTTTCATTGGTTATTTGGTTGTGGTAGCCTGTAGGCTCTTTGAAATAACTGAAATAATTTTGCGAAGTGATATGGAACCGTTGTGCGGTCAAGACCTAGAGCTACTTCATAGCCATGCATTTACTTAATAATTATTTTAATAATAATTGCACACCTTAGAACGTCTGTCAACCAATCAGAATCAAGCATTCAACAGGCCTGTGGTATAACGACGAATAATCAATCATCGATTATTCATTAACATCCTTAATCTAGGGTTAGACTAGATGTTCAAATCTCTAACTCTTAAGTATGAGGAATAGTAATCGTGAAGCTAGCACCACTAATATTAATTATTTAATAGTTGTTAATTGAGTTTTGAAAATTGAATATTTATGGGACTCTGGACAGTTTTTATATATTCTGTTTGTTTTCTTACTCCTACAGGTTGCTTAAGGCTTAGTCCTCTCAAACAACCAATTATACAGTTTTTTTTAGCTGACGAGATGATGAATTTTTGGATGTGCCATATGTTGTTGTTGTCTTTTTTGGATCCACCTTCTCTGGGCAAGTGAAACATTGCTGTTTCAGAGCATGCTGGGTGCTGGCTCAAGATGTGATGTTGTCAGGGATTTTTTTTTAGATTGGAAACAGCTGCTCTGAGACTAACAGAACTGGAATTATGAGGCATTGAGTTTAAATGGTGTGATTAAAGAAATGTATTAGAAACAAGAGATTAGGAGTTTTTTAATTATGGATCTTAATAATTAACTTATTACTGTGCTACTCTGTGATGGTATGAGCCTGTTCCTGATCTCTATTCTATTTAAAGCTGAGGTGTGTAAATTCTGCACCACTAGTGACAACCAAATGTAATTGCAACAGATTTCTGAATAACAAACAGATAGTCCCACCCCAAACTCACACCATTAGTTGAATGTTGCTGGGACCTGACCGAAAATGTGTTTATTTGCTGAAAATCTTGCCCTGTGCTGGAGCTCTCAAGCAAGAAAGATTTGTAAGAAAAATGACTTAGATTTTTGTGGTCATTGCTGTGTTGAATTTGTGATAGGTTCGTTTTTCCTCATTAAGGTACTTTCCCTTCTTTTGACAGGTTTACTTGTTCTTAAGTTTTCAAAGTTTGGCAAAAATTTGTCAGTTTGCAGTTTTAGTCCAATTTCTCTCTGGTTTTCTCCCAGACGGCTGATCAATACAAAGAAAAGGGCTGAAAGGGCCCTCGTTTACTCTGCGGAGTTAATTGATTCTCACTGCCATTCTGATCAATTTAATTTCACACATCATTATGTCAGCATAAATATTGTCCCACTGTGCTCTAAGATAAATGCTTGTTTCTCTTTTTTGTCTCCTTTTTAAATGTTATCCTCACACCTTTCTATTCATCTTCACTGCTGGAGTTCCACAGAGACCTTTAACGTGTTAACGAGTATGTGACCGATTTTTATTGCCCTCATTATTTTGCCAAAGCTTGAATCATAATCCATCCTACATTCTTTCAATATAATGTTCATTTTCTATTTGTTGTCATAGAATGATTTAAGATTTTAAGAGGCTGCCTATGGTGGTATAAAGCAGCTAAACATTACTTAACTTGTTAAAGGAATAAGGTCACCTAAAGGCTTCCCAAAGGCTTTTGTCCTTTTATTTGCTAACGTTCTCCTTCCTGTTTCCTCATTGTGGTTGAAAACTTGTAAAAAGCTTGAAAATTTGAACCCCATTGGAGCCCCTCAAGCTGGAGGAGCTCGCCGCTGCATCAGAGAGTTGTCCGGCATCTGACGCAGATGACTCGTCTGGGCTGCCACCTTCGGGCCAGCATGCCCAGGCTGAGGCTGACGCCCAGATGTCCGACATGCTTGCCCGGGCCGCCGCCAGTGTGGGGCTGGACTGGAACCCTCCGTCCTCCACACAGCCATCGCGCTGGATGATTGGTTCCTTGGGTCTGCGCGCTGCTCACAGCCACGCCATGTCTGTCTGGCCCCTGGACGGAATGCGGAAGATCTAGCTGATATACCACCTGCCGTCGTAGACACAATCAACCAAGCCAGAGCCCCTTCAACCTTTTGCCCTAAAGTGGAGCTTGTTCGCGAATTGGTGTTTTTCTCGGGCCGAAGACTCACAAAGGTGAGTCCTGACTTTCTGCAGGAGAGGTTGGAGGGGAGGCTGTCTCCAAACAGAGGCTCTCTCACTGGGTGGTGTACACCATTTCATTGGCCTATCGCACCCAGGCTGTGCCCCACCCCTTGCGGGTCCGAGCACACTCAACAAGGAGTGTTGCATCCTCGTGGGCACTGGCCAGAGGCACCTCCCTGGCCTTACATATGCAGAGCAGTGGGTTGGGCAACATCTAACATCTTTGTGAGATTTTACAATCTCAGGGTAGAGTCAGTTTCGTCTCGTGTTTTCTCAGGTCTGAGCCAGTAGAACTCGGTAACACGCTGACGGACTGACCGGGTGGATCGCTTGCACCTAGCGCCCTTTCCCTCGGTTGAGGTAAAACCGTGCGCTTTTTATCCCAGGTGATCCCATCTCCCTCGGCTACTTGGATGACTCCTCCCTAGCCCTCTGGGTCCGCAATTCAGCGGAGGAATTCGCCGACCCAATCCACTGCGGGTACTCAAATCTACCCTGTACTGGAATAGGTGCTCCACAGGTCAGGGCTCCTACGTGGATTCTCCCCTGTGTGTATTTTCCACGTTACGGTCCCCTTACGAGCGGACCTGCGTCTCCTGAGTTCCCACTGCCCCCCGGTCGCTGTGTCTGTAGCAACAACTCCCTCCGAAGAGGCAGGATCTACCACCGCGCCACTTCCCACATGTGACCTAAAAGCCCATGTGTTGTATGTCACCACTCTTATCTCCCCCTCTCTGGGCAGGTGTGGTCTCCGCAGGGTCTTTTCCCCCTGAAAGAATAGGAAACTGGGTAAGACCTCGTTCTATGCGAGAAACAGAGAGAGAAAAGAGGGCCAGCTAGGCTCGGTTAGCAAGCGTCGCCTTGTTCCCCTGTCTAGGGTAACTATAAGGATTACGACGACTTTATGGGGCATTGGGGAAGATCCGTAACCTAGACGGGTAACGTGTAACGATGTAACCTCTGTTCCCTGATGGAGGGAACGAGATGTTGTGTCCTCCTGGCCACGTCGCTGAGCCGATCCACTGTTGTGACCGCACCATTTCTGGCTCCTCAGAAAAATCCTTAATGAAACAGACATATTTTCCTGCCTTTATACCCGTATGTCCTGGGGCGGGACATGCAAATTCTGTCTGCCAACTTCTCATTGGCCTTTTTCATAGATCAGAGGTATATTTGGCGCTCAAGAGAGACCCCTAGTGTCGCTTCTTCGACACAACGTCTCGTTCCCTCCATCAGGGAACGGAGGTTACATCCGCAACCTAGATGTACTACGGCCTAAAGGGGGTGTGGCAGGAGCAAAAGTTCATAGAAACATTAGTCTAAATAGGGCTTGAAAGAGGAAATTCACATTTTACTCTTCAACCATCTGATGCAGAACCAGACTGCAGCATACTCACTCATCAGCATTCGGCAGTTCATGCAAGTAAATAGAATACATTTTGCTTAAAATCATTTTAAAGAAGTATTAATATGGTATACTTGAGTTGTACAGTTGTTTTGATGAAGTTTAGTTGAAAAAGAATACGTTGTTTCATAACTTTTGACCACCAAGTTGTATTGATTAGTTATGAGTAATAGGACATTTGAAATGTCGATGAAAAAGATGCCTTCACGAGTATCACACTGGTTTTGCTGTAGTTATTGTGTATTTTGAAATGTCAAAGAATTTCTAAATGTTCTTATTTAAAAAAAAAAAAATCATATTAATTAATAACTTTTATATTTGTCAGTTAACAAGCCAAAAATACACATCTTTTGACATATAGGAACAGTTAAGAAGTTATTAATGACTTAATGGATTAAGTCATATTTTTAGTTGAAAACCATCATGTTATGAATGATTTATTTGCTTGAATTTCACACGGTCCAAACTGACCAGAGAACGCAAAAGCTGTATGCAGATTCTGAATGTTGTAAGAGGGTTAATTAATAGTTCAGCACAACAACAAAAAAAATCATATAATAATCATATAATCACCCTCATGTTGTTCAAAATCTGTAAAAGGTGTCATATTACCATAAAAAGCATGCTAAAAGTATCTGAAAAGCATTCCATGTGGCTTGTGCAATTATAGTGTATTGTATATTACCAGCATGTGTGCCACCCACTGCACCATATCTCTGACACCCCTTAAAAGGCCCATACTGCACATACACAGTACAGAATAAATGTTGTAAAATTTTTCTCTGCTTTCTTTCGTCCAAGTCGTGTTCCCACTTTTTGACATGAGTAGCAAAGGCTAATTCAATAGGATAGCTGTAATAGAGGGGTGTCCATCTCCTGATTTGACACTCTCTCTGTCAGCAGAGTTTCACTGGAACAGACAAAATACAGGCGTCAGGCGAATGTTTTCTTTTGCTGGCAGGATGCCAGGTCTGGCCCCAATACAAATAGCCCCCTGGCAGTTGGAAAAAGCTTAACCATATTCACAGACAGCCAAACTTATTAATATTGATAATGGGGGGAAAACAAGCCCCTGTTCTGCAAACACTGAAACAATGAGGGATTTATCAAGCCCTTGTTTGTTTCCATGTCGGATGAAGATGGACATTGAGCCGGGGGCATCACCAGCTCTGTGGTGCTAAACTGGTGTAGCAGATTGCTAATGTGCTTGGATTGTTTCTTGTTGAATGTAATTGTTGTTGCGGGATGCATTGTGTTGGGTCAGTTCAACAGAGTGTGATTGACACTTTTGTAGTATGTGAGTACCAGGAATTATGTCATAAAACTGGGGGTCTTCAACCTTTTCATGCCTAGAGAGATGAAACAGGGACACTTCACTAGATGCTTCGATCAATTGGCTATTGATCATCATCGACCAATATTCACATTCTATGAATCCAGTGGTGGTCTCATAATTTAGCCGATCACATAAAACAAACACACATATCGCAAAAAATGTGAGGCACCTTTAAGACTTGAACATCACACGAAAAAAAAAATATTATATATACATTTTCAAGATTAACTCATTTCATGTTCATAACAAATGTATTAAAATTAAATAGCCTTATATATTTTTAATGATTTAATTTAAAGATTACACAATTGAATTTAGTGGAAATTTGTTATGACATTGAAATGTGTAGGTCTCAAAAATACAAGATTTTTGTGTATGATGTCATCAAGGGCATGTGGAAAACACTGGCTGAATTTTGTAAGCCAACAAACTTGGTTTCTAAAAAGGACTGGTTTCTAAATGCCAGAGGTAAACACAGTGATGGAGAGTATCAACACACCATGACAATTAACCAGGTCTTCTTTCTCTTTTACTATTTTCTTCCTCCCTCATATTTTCATGCTCTTTCTCTGTCATTCTCTCTTTTTCGTGCTTGAACATCCTTTCTCTCTCATTTAAGGACTGGCAATGTCCAGATGTCCATTTGCATTATGGACATTAGTGTGTTGGTTTGCTGGAGGGGTGAGCTTGTGTTGCCCAATTGCCTGCTGGCCAGGGGTTGGAGCCATGCAGCTGGGGACGAGTAGGGCTATAAATACCCTGACTCTCTCTCTTGAGGCTATTGGCTTTGCAATGCGCTAGCCCCCTCTCCAATCTGATCTACAGCTTCTCTCTCAGCTTCTCTCAACACATAGAATCTGAAATGTCATTGAGTGGTCAACCATGCAAATGATGGATCACAGTCAACTGTGGCAGAGTGGTGTGGTTATACATACACGCTTAGGATTCAAGGTTTTTCAATGGATCTTCACAGTGCCGTAAGTTTAGCAAAAACAATATCCTCTTCACAATTTCTATCAAATTTTTTTACTAAATTGGTTTCTTAAGCTGGCGATATGGTGGCTATCCTTATGAGGACTCTCCACAGACAATTTTTTTACTGTACGAATTATAGATCCTGTCCCCTAAACCTACCCCTTAACTAACCCTCACAAAACATTTTCTGTGTTTTTACATTTTCAAAAAAACATAATTTATTATGTTGTATTTAGTATTTTTAAGCGATTTGAATTATGGGCACACTAGAAATGTCCTCATAAACCACATTTATAGCATAATACCCTTGTAATTACCAGTTTGTAACCTAAAATAATTTCCTCGTAAACCACCCAAACCCGCCCAACACACATACACACAAATAGAAATAGAAAAAAATCTTGCCAAATGGTCTGTTTTTATCTATCTTTGTCTAATGTCTATTTTATTTCTTTTTTTAATTTCCCATAAAAAAATATATATATATATATCAATGCCATTCCAATTGTGTATGTAGCCTATATTAGATTTTTATCAGAAAAGACTCTGGATGATTGGAATTATTACGAATGTAGAGAAGCTTATAATATTAATGATATCCGCATCCTAGGGTTCAGTGCTCAGATACTTGCTTGAACCTCAGATCCTGCTGGAGGCAATGATGGCATGTGAGCAGAGCTTACCCCAAAAGGAAAAATAAGCTAAATGTTACCTATACCCCAGAAAGAAAATATATATATATATTTTTTAAATAAAATAAAAAACATTATTGCTATATTGTTCTTGATTTGCAGCATTATGTGAAATTCACTGCAGAAACAAACCCCAAAGGACAATCCTTCTTTTTAGCATACTTTGTAAGTGGAGTTTATATCAGCGCCTGAGTCTTCATTAGATATGCTTTATATTAGATTTGTGAGGTAATAGTTTAATCGGTTGTTTTTGCCAATTTAAGCAGATTACTTGATTTGTGTTAAATATGTAAAGGTATTTTTAATATCAGCTCCTATTTTTTACCTCTATGTTGGTGTCCTGTCGACAGACTGTTGGAAAAAAGATAGATCTGCTGTGTTCTTAGAACATTTTAGGCATTTTACTGAGGTGAATATGTAGACACGCTTTTTTAAACGTGAAAACGTACGGGCGTTATTGAAATTAATAATTATTATAAGACTATTATTGTTGTCTTTTGATAAAAGTCATGCTCAGCAGCTTACAAACTATAGAGAAATTATAGATTTTCTTTGTTCTTATAATGCTTCAAACCTCTACTGAAGTCTCATTGTAGGTCTGTAGACATACACATTTTAAGGATTAAAATTTTCTTTTGATCGTTGATTCAGTGACTAACTAATTTCACACAAGGCACTCATTTGTCACCACCTTCTGGCATCACCAAAAATGGATCTGAACAAATTTTGGTGAACGTAGTTGTGGTGAGCAGGGTGGAGCCGAGTGGCGAGGCCAGGAAGATAAGTGGCAAATGACTTTCACCTGTGTATCACATCTGCCTTGCATTAAAGCGAGGGGCAGCGGGAGTACTTAAGGAGAAGAGATAGCCGCAGACGAGAGAAAGAGAAATGTGAAGCTGTTTGTGTTTCGAGCTGAAAAGTCAACTGAGTTTATGTGTAGTGAAGCTGAAAAGCAAACCTTTTGTGTACTGCTGAAAAGCGGCCTTATTGTGTGTGACTGAAAAGTGCAACAAGAAATGTCTACGTGTTTTGTCAAGCCGGCCCCGGCATCCTCCTTTCCACAAACTGTTACAGTAGTCAGAACACTCCAGCCAATTGGATACATTTAAATACCACAATGCACAAGCACAGAGTAAACATTTTTATTGTGCACATGCACAATTGTCATTAATGTAATTGATTTAATAATTGGACCTGCTTGTGCTCAGTCTTTTATTGTCATGTGTGAAACAGAAGCTCCACAAGATGACCTTTATTTTTGCAGCTAATTTAGCCACATTTTGCAATTATTTTGCAATACTTGAATCTTTAAAATACTACAAATATTCAAAGTAAATAGTATGTATGTATATATATATATATATATATATATATATATATATATATATATATATATATATATATATATATATATATATATATATATATAATACTTATATGTCACGAACCCCGCTCCTCTGCCCCATCTCCGCTTCCTCGAGCACGCACCCATACACTCCGCGAGCATGCTCGCTTCCCGCTTCCTCGCTCCGCCCCCTTGAGCTCGTACGCTCTGTTTTCCTCCCTCACGAGCTCACACGCTCGTTCTGCTATTACGAGCTCTCGCTCGTAAACTCTCTCCCCTCTCTGACACATGCTCTCGTCTCACTCGCTGCAGCCTGAACATTATGACCACCTGCACTCACGCGCTTCTCAATCACCCCTTTATTATGTACACCTGAACTCGTCCCATCACCTAGTTATTCGTTTCACCTGCACCGCTCGTTTGCTCCCCTATATATATATCACAACCCTTTCGTTTCACTCGGGTTGGTTATTGTATGTATTTAGTTCCCCGTATCGTTGCCCTGCTAGTCTCGTCTAGTTTTGACCTCCCTACTGTTTTACCTCTTAGCTTGCCAACTTGTTCCCCTGTCTCCGTTCCCACTTGTCCCTAGTTGTTAACTGTTTTCCCGTCCTCGACCCTCTTGTTATTGTTATCTTGATTCCCCGGCTTTTGACCTCACGCTTCCCACGACTACTCTTCATTGGATTTGCCCCCCTTGTTTGTACGTTTGTCTGGACTGCTTTTTTATTTAATAAAGCGGTTTTCAACCAACATTGTGACTGTCTCATCTTGTGTGTGTGTGACCGGGTTACATTATATCATACTTATATATTAATATATATATACTGTAATATATTAATACTGCATTATAAGTGTTGGTCTGTACGAGCCACCAGCTGACAGCTGTGTCCCAGCCCCCCACTTTTAAAATGACTGCTACACACCTGGTTAAAGTGCTCAACTGTTTCATTCTACCTCTCTCTCCTCAACATTTGCCTGTAAATTGAAACTGTCTCGTCTAATGATGAAATGCAAATATAAATAAAACTCCTATTATTTTTACGAAGTTAAATTGATTTTTTGCATTGCATTGATTTTTCTAAAGAACTAGAGGATACAAAGTTCTTTAAGGACCTTAAACAGGTTCTCCTGAGTCCTGTGGCATAAGGTTGCAACCCGTGTTGTTTCTAATTGGAACTTTACTTTTAAGGTCACGTCCACACTAATACATTTTTATTCGAAAATTAATAAAAGTTATGATGTGGATAGCTTTTGTTTTCGATGGTGAGAAACTGTATGGTAATACTGCACATATAATTAAAATCAATACCTTTGTTTCTTTATTTCTCTTCATATAGGTTAAGTCTTTTGTGTCAGCATCAACATTGGTTGGTTCTATACATTCCATCCAGTGTTAGGCTATTTTCAGTTGTTTTTCAGCACATGTGTTTGGTATAAATTGGATAAAGCCTACATCCATGATTTTCAAAGTGGGGGTCATGCCAGAGCATGTCAGGGGAGTCGTGAGAGTGTGCATTCATGTACTGGTTGTAAGGATTTGCTTTGCTCACACAAAGCTGGACATGTGCTTTAAAATTTTAGTTGCTCTGCTATGAAATCTTCATGCTCTCGCTCAGAGAGTGCATGTGGGCGTTCTCAATGTGTCCTGTGCACGCTTGAAACTGTTATAATGCTAAATTGCTCTGCCTCTGTTTATTCGTACATTATGTTCTGCCTCATATTGAGGGAGAAACAATACCGCAGTTCGAGGAACCTACTCTACTTGGGGCGGCTGTGGCTCAGGTGGTAGAGCGAGTCGGCCACTAATCACAGGATTGGTGGCCCACATGACTCCACATGCTGAAGTGTCCTTGGGCAAGACCATAACCCCAAGTTGCTCCCAATGGCAGGCTAGCGCCTTGCATGACCGCTCTGCCGTCATTGGTGTGTGAATGTGAGTGTGAATGTGTGTGCGAATGGGTGAATGGGACTCAGTGTAAAGCGCTTTGGTAACCTCTAATGTTAAAAAAAGCACTATATAAGTGTAGACCATTTACTTTTGTAGGAACTGGTAAAATTTGTATTGTAAGAATTATATTCTGATGTTCGCTGATGATTAAGAGATGTGAGCAAATTAAATGACTTTAATTGTCAACTAAGAACATCTGTTGCGACTCACGTCTTCTTATGACTTTCACCTCAGTGGATATATATATATATATATATATATATATATATATATATATATATATATATATATATATATATATAAACTCAAAAAGTATGTACAGTACAGTATATGTATAGTATACATTGTATATTACAGATCATCAAAAAAAAAAAAACTTTCCAAATAACCAGATCTTTTTTGTAAAGCGACAGGAAGGACAGCTGATCATCCTCGCAATGGCAGACCGCATGTAACAACAACTGAATATCATCCGAATATCACACCTGCGGCACAGGTACAGCATGGCAACAACAACTGCCCGAGTTACACCAGGAACGCACAATCCCTCCATCAGTGTTCAGACTGTCCACAATAGGCTGAGAGAGGCTGGACTGAGGACTTGTAGGCCTGTTGTATGGCAGGTCCTTAGAAGACATCACAGGCAACAATGTTGCCTATGGGCACAAACCCACCTTCGCTGGACAGGACAGGACAGGACTGGCAAAAAGTGCTCTTCACTGACGAGTTGTGGTTTTGTCTCACCAGAGGTAATAGTCGGACTCAAGTTTCTCATCGAAGGAATTACACAGCCTCGGAGTGTTACACCGAGGCCCCTACTCTGTAGCGGGATCGATATGGAGGTAGAGGGTCCATCATGGTCTGGGGCGGTGTGTCACAACATCATCGGACTGAGCTTTTTGTCATTGCAGGCAATCTCAACGCTGTGCGTTACAGAGAAGACAACCTCCTCCCTCAGGTGGTACCCTTCCTGCTAGCTCAGGAATATCAGTTTTCTGCCATGGCCAGCGAAGAGCCCAGATCTCAGTCACATTGAGCACATATTGGACCTGTTGGATTGGAGGGTGAGGGCTAGGGCCATTCCCCCCAGAAATGTCCGGGAACTTGTAAGTGCCTTGGTGGAAGAGTTGGGTAACATCTCACAGCAAGAACTGGCAAATCTGGTGCATTTCATGAGGAGGAGATACACTGCAGTACTTAATGCAGCTGGTGGCTACACCAGATACTGACTGTTACTTGTTCAGTTTATGTCTTAGTTGTTGACATTTTATGTTCATACAAATATTTACACGTGTTAAATTTGCTTAAAATAAAAGCAGTTGATAATGAGAGTTTATTTATATATATGGCATATAAAAGGGCAGAAACTTTTGGCTGCCAGTATTTATGTATGTATATATATATATATATATATATATATATATATATATATATACTGGCAGCCAAAAGTTTGGAATAATGTACAGATTTTGCTCTTTTGGAAAGAAATTGGTACTTTTTTCACCAAAAGTGGCATTCAGCTGGTCACAATGTATAGTCAGGACATTAAAAACGTAAACAATTACTATTACAATTTTCAGAACTTCTTAAACTACTTCAAAGAGTTCTCATTAAAAAAATCCTCCATGTGCAGCAATGACAGTTTTGCAGATCCTTGGCATTCTAGCTGTCAGTGTGTCCAGATACTCAGGTGACATTTCACCCCACACTTCCTGTAGCACTTGCCATAGATGTGGCTGTCTACATCTGGCCTTCCACATCTCTTTCTGTCCTTGTTAGAGTCAGTTGTCCTTTGTCTTTGAAGACTGTAGTGTACACCTTTGTATGAAATCTTGCAATTTCAAGCATTGTATAGCCTTCATTCCTCAAAACAATTATTGACTGATGAGTTTCTAGAGAAAGCCGTTTTTTTCTGCAATTTCTTACCTAATATTGATCTTAAGACATGCCAGTCTATTGCATATTGTGGCAACTCAAAAATAAATACAAAGACATTGTTCAGCTTCATCTAACGAACCAAATAGCTTTCAACTGTGTTTGATATAATGGTGATTTTCTAGTACCAAATTAGCAATTTAGCATGATTGCTCAAGGATAAGGTGTTGTAGTGATGGCTGCTGGAAATGGGCTCTGTCTAGATTTGATTAAAAATGACTTTTTTCAAGTAGTGATGGTGCTGTTTTTACATCAGTAATGTCCTGATTATACTTTGTGATCAGTTGAATGCCACTTTGGTGAATTAAATTACCAATTTCCTTCTGAAACAGCAACATCTGTACATTATTCCAAACTTTTAGTCACTGGTGTGTATATATATATATATATATAAATGGGGAAAAACGGCATTACAGATGTGATATCTCTTCGTTAGACAGTTGTGAAAGCATCATTACATGTGAAGGAAAACCATCCAAAATGCTTTGAAACCTGCAGACTTTGACCTCTGAGACACTGTATGATATACATCAATGCTGCACAAAGAATTGAAAAAAGATTGAAATTTCCATACGGCCTTCTATGATTATGGTGGCGCCCTCGAGCAGGTGTGTACGGAACACGGTGAGCAGCGCAGCCATATTAGATGTTGTTTATCATATTACATTTCAAATCACAAAGTTGTCAAAATTGTTTCTCCCAAATGTAAAAATATGCTTAAAATACGTCACAGATCAAAGCAATAGTCAGTGATCTATCAGAATCTTCATGGTAAAAGAAAAAGCGATGGATGTTTGATTATCTGATTGATATACATGTGATTTAATATGAAGTGTCTGTTACTGTCACATCCATAACACATTATTATGGGTGTTTAAATAAAGAAGGGAGACCATTTGTTCATCATACTTAACATCAACATAAGTTAACTTTGTACAGAAAGTATCAACTTATTTGAATGAATAACTTAACCTCTAAAAAGTTACAGACATGACTTAGCACTAAACTGCATTGACCTCATAAATGTGGCTCTTACAATTTCAAACAGAAGCGTTGTTATGACAAAGCCAATACATTTCTCAGACATCTTGTCTTTCTGGAAAATTACTTGAAGTGCTCTTTGATTCCTTTTATTGTAGCCATGAAATATGGCTGTTTAATAAAAACTTTGCTTTAGAAATGCTTTAGAACCATGGAGGTTATCAGACTATTCAATGCTATTTGTTATCATGCTTGTCAATGATCAAACTGCTTTCCCTTCAGACTATTTACACCACAGTCTAATTTTAGCCCTGTAGATTAAACCTTCATGGTTTCCTCCCCAAAGTGTAATGTTTCTGAATCTTCTCCAGAACAAAGGCGGCCCCCTGTTACACCTGACTGCCACCATGAATTAGTAAACATGCTTTTTGTTCTTTCTACTTCCTGTGATCTGAGGGCTAAGCTAACTGTTAGGCTAACTCACGTATCTTGATTCTTTAGAGTGGACGCTTAGCAGTTGTGAGGATCTGGAGTTCTCAAATACCACATATGTAGGTACTCAAAGCTGCATGCTGGTTAAATAATTCAGCATTCTGGTGTTGTAGAGTATAAGAGGTTATATTTGTGCCACATTCATTTCTTGTTCTGAAGATTTTTAATAGTTTTTAAATGGCATTTTGGTTAATAGGTAATGGCTTCAGGTATTCTGAATATTCCTCCTTAATAGATCTCAGTGAGTTGCAGTTGAGCTACTGTATACTGTATGTGAATGTATTTATGTGCAGATACAAACATTTGCTTTGTGTTCAGGCTCAACAATAAGAATGGCCTTCTTACTGGTGATGTTGTCTAGCAGGCTAACATAGATAAGGTTTTGCAAAAATTGTGATAATAAATTGTGCTCAGTTAGAATTTTAATTACCAGTCAGTAATTTTTCTTTTTTCCAGCAAAAGTGTTTATACATGTGTAGCCTTGTCAAGGTGTTACACACACTTTAAAACTATTATTGGAAATTAAAATCTTTTTTTCACTGCTATTTGTTTTTTAAAGTAATTTTTTCATTTTTTAAATTTCATTTTGAAAATGAAAAACAAATGTTTCTGGCACTCATAAAAATGGCATATACATTCATGTTTTTATTAATACATTCATGTGTTTATCACACCTGGTAAATTGTCAGTCTGATAAGACATTATTTTTGCAAAATTATATTACTTCTTTCATCGCAGTAGTTTATATATGCATTTGTCCACTGAGTGGCGCTAAAAGCGAGTAAAATTTGAGAATGGCAGCCACTTGAATTTGGAAACCTTTTCAATCACTGAGCGCTTGTGCTGAAGCCAAACATCTGGTTCAACCTCCTGCTTGCATTCATATTACCTGACTAACAGCAGTGAACAAGATTATGGATTTTAGTATGTGTGTGTGTGTGTGTCCTAGGACAGAGGTGTTCTTGTCCATTTTAAAGCAGTTTAAAAGACCCCCTTGTGTGTTTTCATGGCTGTTTGTTCACTTTTTGTCTTTACAATTGGGGCAGGTGTTAAGGTGTTGTATCCTAGCCATTTTGTTCATTGAGTTAATGGACACGCACATATGTGTAAACAAACACACTGATAAGCCCCCGTTTGCTTGCCAGAGTAGTAAAAATGTCCCCCGGTTATGTGTATAGAGCATAATAGTGGTAAAATGTTGTTTTGTTCTTAGTGGCCACCTGCTAAAGTGAGGCCTTAAGGAAACCTGCACTGTTGACAAGAAAAAGAATCACTCCACCAACAAAGAACTCACAGTGTAAACAAACACACACACACACACACACACACACACACACATGTAGTGTTTCCATGTTTTATGGGGACTTTCCATAGACATAATGGTTTTTATACTGTACAAACTTTATATTCTATCCCCTAAACCTAACCCTACCCCTAAACCTAACCCTCACAGAAAACGTTCTGCATTTTTACATTTTCAAAAAACATAATTTAGTATGATTTATAAGCTGTTCCTCATGGGGACCGACAAAATGTCCCCACAAGGTCAAAAATTTCGGGTTTTACTATCCTTATGGGGACATTTGGTCCCCACAAAGTGATAAATACACGCTCACACACACGTGCACACACAGTACACACACACACACACACACACACTTGCAGACGGTTTTAATGGTTAATGACAATATAAATTAAAAAATATAAAAAAAGGAAAAAATCATATTATCATATTAAAGTTATTGAAGCTGATATTTTCAGTTGACATGTCAGCCCCACTTAAAAATGTATTAATGTCATTGTTAGATAAATAAATATCAAGTGCTACTACTATTTATCAAAAAATTTTAAATAAAAAAAAGATAGCACAAGCACACTTTTCAAGCAAACATTTCACAAAAATAAGTTTATCATGTTTTAAATGATAACATGGTGTATATATATATATTTAGTTCAATATCAAATCAGAAGTGTTTTACTTTCTGATTTCTGAATCTTTCTGGTTATTACACATAAGTGAAACATGTCCATAGTTGTGATGTGTTGAACTGCACTTGTAGTTTCTCTCCTAGGACTACTGTGTCAATATTTTTGCAGATGCCACTTAGGTTTGATTTTAGATTTTTGTATTATTAGGCAAAAGTGCTTCAATTCATCCATTGTAGATATATATTTGTTTTATTTTTGTTTCTGTTTTTTTTTCTTCAGAAACCGAGGAATGCAGTGTTTCCATTGCATATATCTCCCCAGCATGTGGAAACATACCGACTGCTAGAGGACAGGAAAGACAAACTCTCACCCAAGAGCTCCACCCTCTACCTGCTCCGACAGCAGCACAAACGACTGGTCAGTCTGCATGCATCTGTGCTTTTATTTGAACTGTTTAGTAGACTTGACAAAGATGTTGCTTTAGTTTTGATGTTTAATGGTTTAGTTTTAGATAAGTAAAGCAAAGCAGGTCACCAGCATATGTTGTGTTTTGAATGCTGATCCACAACATGGTATGCTGGTGTACCAACAAGGCTTTTTAAATAGTTTCACCAGCAAGTTGTCTTTGCATTAACTGCATTACCAGAAAAAACATATTGGTCCACCAGCTTCAGAAGTTCATGGATATACCGGTTTACCAACTAGACCTGCACCAAACCAGCATTAACCAGCCTAGACAATCATTGGAATTCCATGTTGGTTGAGCAGGTCTGTGCAGCAGGGGTGGTCTGTTCCATGCATACAGGTTACATTTATTCAGACATTTGGTATGTATGAGCTTCAGCCTAAAGTAATGTTGTAATACATTTATTTGAACAAACTCTCATGCATACACATCCACACACATAATCATACTCACACATCTCCCAGTGGAGACAGTGTGGAAGTCTTCAGGCTTGATGTGTGGACAAAATGTAAATGAATTCTATTGATTACACACATGCACACATATTATTACTTAGCAATCTAAATAGGGACATACAAAATACTTAATTTTTTTATATAAACATGAAGTACTATAGTCTTACCCTAACCCCAACAGAAAAGTTTCAATTAAAAGTGAAACTTTTCTGTTGGGGTTAGGGTAAGACTATAGAAGGGTCAGAAGTGACTATAGTGGGTCAGAAGTTTACATACAGTAAGTTAATTTTTCCTTTAAGCAGCTTTGAAAATGATGTCAAACCTTTAGACAATTAGACAATTAGCTTCTTATTGGCTAATTGGAGTCAATTTGAGGTGTACCTGTGGATGTATTTTAAGGCCTACCTTCTAAGTGCCTCTTAGCTTGACATAATGGGAAAACCAAAAGAAATCAGCCAAGTCCTTAGAAAAAGGATTGTGGACCTCAACAAGTCTGGTTCATCCTTGGGAACAATTTCCAAATGCCTGAAGGTACCACGTTCATCTGTACAAACAATAGTATGCAAGTATAAACACTATGGGACCACGCAGCCATCTTACCGCTCAGGAAAGAGACACATTCTGTCTCAACATAGTTTGGTGCGAAAAGTTCAAATCAATCCCAGAAAAACAGAAAACAGTCTGATGAAACAAAAATGTTACTGTTTGACCATATTGACCATTGGTATGTTTGGAGGAAAAAGGGTGAGGCTTGCAAGCCCAAGATCACCATCCCAACCATGAAGCATGAGGGTGGCAGGATCATGTTTTGGGGGTGCTAGTCAATTTCAGCACTTTTAAAATCTGCAATTAATCACAATTAACTACTATTTATTTTGAGGTTACCCCCAAATTTGTGCCCTTAGGACCTGTTACCTTTAAAGGTACATTTATATGTTTTGTTGCTCAGTGAAATGTTCCTGCACAGTATCTTTTTTTCTGACAGTGTGAACATCCCCTGCCCCTTGCTTTTTTTGTTTAAAAATTATAATAAATACAAATATGTTGGCTAAATTTGGAGTGTAGTACTCAACAACATTTTAGACCTGTTCTGCTGAATTCCGAAGATTTCTCGGCAAAATCAGTGCAAAAATTCTGAAAAAAGTCTGGTGTGTGGATGTGGCCTGAAAAAAACATGTATTTCCTATTATCTCAAACAGTGAAATATGTTTTTTAGTAATGACTGATTCATAGTTATGCCATTCACTTTATTGCAACCAATCTCGTTTTGTATTTATGGTTTTTGAGAACAGTGTATCGTGTTTGTTCTCAAAATTACTCATCATCATGTGATCAGTCGTGTTCTATGTGCGTTGATATATGCAGGTGGCATGTTCAGTGGAAGAGCTCTGATATGCCTTTACATTACCGTTAGATCTGTACACCTATCTCTCCCTCTTGTTTCACTTTCTCTCTTTGTTTCCCTCCTGTTGTCAGCATTATTTCTGTCTCCATGTACACACAGAGCTGCAGCCCCTCTCACCTGTTAGTTGCTAGGAAACAGCATTTTTATAAAAGCAGTCCATTATCTTCTCATTTATCCCTTTTTGATGTGTCTCTTTTTTCTTTGCTCAATAACTGGAAACAAGAATGTTGAAGTGGTGCATCTGTTTAATATGTGCATGTGGTGAGAGAGAGAGGCAGCAAGTGACTGTTTGGCAACACTGTTTTATGCTATCGCTCATGTGTGATAAAACAATTAGGTGTTAATGGAAAACCATCAGTGCAGAATGACATTCTGATAATACATTTGTGTGCCATTAACAAAGTAAGCAGTAAGGTGTGTATAGGTTTTCCAAATATGAAACGAATTTGTTTCCTTCCAAAAACCTTTTCACCATGAGAATATGCCATCTTCAACATTTATAACTACTAGACATTTTTGGTCCATTTATGAACTTTTTTTTCTTTTTTCTAGGCAAGTTGGTTTTAAGAGATTTTATTTGACTATATTTTTTTTGACATTTAAACAAATTTGCACCTCAAAAGTCTAGCAAAATAGTACCTGAAAAGGAATTTTTTTATTGTGAGAAACCAGCAGCAGGGTCAAGTGTGGCCTTAAAGGGAAATTAGTCTCAGTCATGTGAATGGTGACTGAGGCTAACATTCTGCCTAAAATCTCCTTTTTGTCCCATGGAAGATTGAAAGTCATACAGGTTTGGAACAACATGAGGATAATAATGACAGAGTTTTCATTGTGAGTGAACTATTCCTTTAGCTTAGATCTAAATAGATTATGAAAAATAAATATATTCACTTTTGGAAATCTGACAAACCATTTCCTTTGCCAGTCATCTTAAAAACATTAAAAGGAGAAATCTTAAAGGGGTCATGAAATGCTTTTTTTTTTAATATAGTTTCATTATCTTCCCTGAGGTCCACTGATAATGTTAATAAAGTTTTTTGTTTGCATTAAAACAGTCATCATTTAGTAATTTTTTAAATAATTCTGCACACTATCTCTGGCCCTCTGTCTGAAATGCTCAGTTTTGGCCCAGACACCCCCTTAAAACTTCAATGTAAACGGCCACTGTTATGATTGGCTAACATCGTGCAGCCCTTCGAATAGAGCCATTTTTGAATCTCAGACGGAGGAAGATGAATAAGCACCAAAATATTATTAAACTAAATTTCAGGGTTTACTCAAAGTACATGATTTAACTGCCCCAACCTTCAATAACAGTTCCTTTGCAAAGCTTTAGTTGTATTTTGACTGGTATAATATGAGCTGAACATACACTCCACTCTATACACTGAAGACACATACACATCCATTTTCCAGTATCATTCCATCATGTTTTCATACACAACCACTAAAAATAGAGCAGAGCTGCAAAAGAACGCATCCATTAAGAAGAGGTAGCAGCTGAATGAAATAAAATTGCTTCTCCATTTCAGAGATGGAACATGACATTACATCTTTTAAAAGAGGCACAAGATGTGTATCAAGCAGTGAAAGATATCTGTCTAGTGCATGAATATATTCAAAAATAATCCAAAATTGTCCAAATGGGTCCCGTTTGGTGTTATGTTTGGAATTGTTAGCCACAGAAAGCCTGCTCTCTTAACTTGATACTATTTTATTTATCCCTGGAGGGAAATTGAGGCGTTACAGCAGCAGAGACATAGATACCACAAAACAGAACAATAGCAATACAGTAAATTAAACATAATACAATAATATATATATATATATATATATATATATATATATATATATATATATACACTCACCTAAAGGATTATTAGGAACACCTGTTCAATTTCTCATTAATGCAATTATCTAATCAACCAATCACATGGCAGTTGCTTCAATGCATTTAGGGGTGTGGTCCTGGTCAAGACAATCTCCTGAACTCCAAACTGAATGTCAGAATGGGAAAGAAAGGTGATTTAAGTAATTTTGAGCGTGGCATGGTTGTTGGTGCCAGACGGGCCGGTCTGAGTATTTCACAATCTGCTCAGTTACTGGGATTTTCACGCACAACCATTTCTAGGGTTTACAAAGAATGGTGTGAAAAGGGAAAAACATCTAGTATGCGGCAGTCCTGTGGGCGAAAATGCCTTGTTGATGCTAGAGGTCAGAGGAGAATGGGCCGACTGATTCAAGCTGATAGAAGAGCAACTTTGCCTGAAATAACCACTCGTTACAACCAAGATATGCAGCAAAGCATTTGTGAAGCCACAACATGCACAACCTTGAGGCGGATGGGCTACAACAGCAGAAGACCCCATCGGGTACCACTCATCTCCACTACAAATAGGAAAAAGAGGCTACAATTTGCAAGAGCTCACCAAAATTGGACAGTTGAAGACTGGAAAAATGTTGCCTGGTCTGATTAGTCTCGATTTCTGTTGAGACATTCAGATGGTAGAGTCAGAATTTGGCGTAAACAGAATGAGAACATGGATCCATCATGCCTTGTTACCACTGTGCAGGCTGGTGGTGGTGGTGTAATTGTGTGGGGGATGTTTTCTTGGCACACTTTAGGCCCCTTAGTGCCAATTGGGCATCGTTTAAATGCCACGGCCTACCTGAGCATTGTTTCTGACCATGTCCATCCCTTTATGGCCACCATGTACCCATCCTCTGATGGCTACTTCCAGCAGGATAATGCACCATGTCACAAAGCTCGAATCATTTCAAATTGGTTTCTTGAATATCACAATGAGTTCACTGTACTAAAATGGCCCCCACAGTCACCAGATCTCAACCCAATAGAGCATCTTTGGGATGTGGTGGAACGGGAGCTTCGTGCCCTGGATGTGCATCCCACAAATCTCCATCAACTGCAAGATGCTATCCTATCAATATGGGCCAACTTTTCTAAAGAATGCTTTCAGCACCTTGTTGAATCAATGCCACATAGAATTAAGGCAGTTCTGAAGGTGAAAGTGGGTCAAACACAGTATTGGTATGGTGTTCCTAATAATCCTTTAGGTGAGTGTATATATATATATATATATATATATATATATATATATATATATATATATATATATATATATATATATATATATATAAAACCTTAAACAGTATATCTAAATGTCAAGGAAAATGTGATTCTCCATTTAAAGGAACATTCTGGGTTCAATTCAAGTTAAGCTCAATTGACACTATATGTGGCATTATGTTGATTACAACAAAAAATAATTTAGACTAGTTCCTCTTTTTCTTTAAAAAAGTAAAAAAATAAATAAAAGAAATCTGGGACACAGTGAGGCATATTTGTGGTAATCAACATTATTACACAAATGCTGTTGATTGAGCTTAACTTGTATTGAACTTTGAATATTCCGTTAAGCAAACATTTATGTACATAAAGTTGAATTTTGACTAGTTGTAATGAATGAAATAAATGTTGCATTCATATGAATGAAAGTTGCATTTATATATTGCTTTTTTGGACACTACACTCAAAGCGCTTTACACAGTGAACAGGGGACTCTCCCCAACCTCCACAAAGTGTGCAGACTCCAACTGGATGATGCGACGGCAGCCATAGTGTGCTGGTACGCTCAAAATTATCATTCTAAAGAATGATAATTGTCCATTATATAAGTGTCCAAAGTTCAGATGTATCCCCATTCTTTCTTTTTTCAGGTTGTTGTAAATGAAAACTATAACTTCACACCAGGCCGGATTTGAAATCCCTTCTCCCACATATAAGCAAAACTTGTCTTAGCACGCACACTACCCATCAGGCCACTCCTCCAATGTGTCCTAATATTTTATCATGGTCATTTGGTTACACACACACACGTGCACAAACACACTCTGGTTCATAGGATTGCTAATGAAATTAGAACAGCATGATGACCACACCACAAGCCTTCCATAGACCTCTAATTAAATTATTCCTCTTATTAATGCACAGAAGGAGCCAGTCCGGCCAGACCACTTCCTCTTTCTGTCTCTTTCTTTGCCTTTTTATTTTCATTCTCAACCACATATCTGTTGAGACATGCAACACAGGATCCATTTGAATCAGGTTCTTGTGAAGAGGTAGATTCAACCCCATTTTGTTGTTTGACAGCTGTAATTTGTCCCTCAAGTAATATACCACTGTTGTCAAAGTAATGCTTTAAACTGGTTCTAATGGGTTTGTTAGTGTCTCTTCACCAGTTTCCTCTACACACATGAACTTACACACACTAGCACGCTCGCATGCACGCACACACACACACACACACACTTCACACGGACATATCTCTTATTACTATCAACATTTAAAAAGAGTGATATAGTGTTGCATATACATACCAAAATAAATGCTAATTATCGGTTAAATAAGAATGATTATTTATCTATTTATAGCAAACAGCGCAGGCCATTTAGTAAGACTTAGCTTCATATATTATCCAGTCTATTTGTGTTCCATCTCAGACAAATGGTCACAAAAACAGGGAGACTCATTATGATTTTATAATCATATATAAAATAATATATTAATAATATATAACAAATAATGAATAATGATTTTTTTTAAATACACACAAAAAAATGTATGTATATATATATATATATATATATATATATATATATATATATATATATATATACTGTGTGAAACAAACCAGTACAACAATGTGGATTTTTAAATAAAAGTGTATTGTTTGGACATTTTATTCAGTGCACCAAAGATAGTGGACAATTACAGTACATTCTAATATTAGGGCTGTCAACCCGATTAATTAATCGCATTTAATCGCATATACAGAAAGCCCCTCATATAACAATAATTAAATATATAATGATGAAAACATTATACATAGTTATCTTTAAATATTAAACAATTATATATATATATATACTGTGTGAAACAAACCAGTACAACAATGTGGATTTTTAAATAAAAGTGTATTGTTTGGACATTTTATTCAGTGCACCAAAGATAGTGGACAATTACAGTACATTCTAATATTAGGGCTGTCAACCCGATTAATTAATCGCATTTAATCGCATATACAGAAAGCCCCTCATATAACAATAATTAAATATATAATGATGAAAACATTATACATAGTTATCTTTAAATATTAAACAATTATATATATATATATATATATATATATATATATATATATATATATATATATATATATATATATATATATATTCAGATAATTAAAATGTATTTCATTCCTGTAGCAGAAGATTTAATCATTGGTAAGACCATACAAAAAGTGGCTTTAGAATACAATGTATCGTTTTCCATATAATTGATCATAAGTCAATCATTGGCATACAGTTCACAGCAATCCATTTCACAAGTGAATTTATCAATCAGTTCGAGATTTATTATGAGGGCTTGTTTAAGGACCCGTCAATGAACACCTGCATCAGCTTGTGTAGCGTCTCGGGTGCGTTGCGTCATAAACATCTAAGGTTTAGGTCACTGTGTCAAGTTAAATATAGGTTAATACTCAATCTTTAAACACATATTGAGATCCTTTAGTTCGCATTTGCGCTCCTTCAAATGTTTTGGAACGCATGTTTGTATTGTGCTGTCTGCTGATGGGTTGTTTTCTTCACTGTATAAACTGTGCGTTGCTCATACAGCTGAAATTTCACTTACTGCCCTCTGGAGTAAACTAGTGGTACTACAAGCTTGCATTTCTCAGGAATCTTCTTTATTACGGTCCGGTGGCATCGCGATTAATTGCGTAAATTTTTTTAACACTTTATTTTTTGTAAAATTAATCGCACTGAATTAATGTGTTAAATTGACAGCCCTATCTAATATAAACCACTTTCTGAACAAGAACTCTTGAGTGATAACATACAATTTCAGTATAGGTTAAATGGTGCTTTTAAGACTATTTTCGGTAGTTTTAGGGAATACAGGCGCATCTACTCAAACTTCCATCAAATTTTTCTAATGGGATTGAAGCATCATGCTTTGGTATGTGCATATAGGCCCTGATTTAATTTTAGTATGGACCTATTAATAGTAAATATCATTCACGCTATTATAAACAGTGCAAAGAATGCTTTGTAGTGTGCTGTTTATTATGCGATTTAACTTACCCTCCCATTTTTTATTTTTTTCGGAATTGAAAAAGAATAGAATAAATGAGCCTGGAATCGATTCCAATGATTCCAAAACCAGGAATCGGAGTTAATTCCCAAATATCTGGTATTGAACAGCCCTAAATGTGAGCAAGGCTCGACAAGGCACATTTATAACTTAAAGCTTTGGGAAAATGTCTTTGTTTCCATGACAGAAAGGTGCAGTGTTTTGTCTGGAAGTTAAGGCACCTGCATCTAAGCATAAACTTTCCCACATTAGAAAAGGTATACTTACATACATTGGGTCACTAAAAATGTATTATTTTATCTTTGTTCTCTGTGTGCATGAGTGTGTGTTCAGTGGTCTCCCTTTTGGCTGTGTTAGTCTTACCCATTTACTTCTATGTGTGTGTGTGTGTGTGTGTGTGTGTGTTCAGCCTCCTAGCTGTTTTAGGCCTTGTCTCACACCTTTTTTATTGTGTGTCCACAATAACATGTATAAAAATGCTTAAATCCCTTTACAGCGCATGCAAAAAATCTTTGTTGCATGGACGGGCTGAAATGCAACTGTTCTTGTGTCCCGTTGTCGGAAACCAATTCCGAGTAAAATTCCTGTCATATTTTAAGGAATGCAATGTGAAGATTGCACAAAATATAATTTATCTTAGTAAAAATTATCCACTTGGGAAAGCATTTTCATAAAGCTCAGTTTTTGCTGACAAAAACGCTGTTTCAGTGTGGACAAAAGGCCGAAATGTAGAGAAAAAGATTTTAAAATGAAAACGTATTAGTATGCCATAGCCTTAGTCTCACCCATTTATTTCTGTGTGTATGTGTGTGTGTGTGTATGTGTATGTACACATGCGTGTGTACGTGTTCTGCATTGTAGGTGTCTTATTGTTTCACCCCTTCATTTCTGAGTGTTATTTCTAAGCAGTGTGGCTGATTTATTTATTTTATTTAACAAATAAAAAAAATGCCCTATCTTATAGTCTCACCAGTTAATTTTTGTGTGTGTGTAAGTGCGTGCGTGCGTGTGTGTGCGTGTGTGTGTGTGTGTGTGTGTGTGTGTGTGTGTGTGTGTGTGTGTGTGTGTGTGTGTGAATGGGTATGTATGTTTTGCACTCTGGATGTTTTATAGTTTCGCCCTTTAATTTCTGTGTGTGTTTTTTCTGCATTGTGGCTGATTTTTTTATGTATTTTATTTGACAGATAAACAAAATAAAATTGCACTGTGTTATGGTCTTTCCCATTCATTTTACAATGGTCAGTCAGTTTTTTCTTTACGACCACTTAGACTTATCAAATCACATCCAATTTTTTATTTCTTTTGTATATCAGAAAAAAAGTGGAGAAAAAGTCAAGAAATCTTGTTCCTCTGTAATTCAATAAATCAGCAAAAGTGATTCTGGTCAAAAATGACAGAAGACCAATTGAGGGTTAAAGGGATATTTCACCCAAATAAATTAAATTAATTAAAATTCTGTCATCATTTGCTCACCCTCATGTGGCAAACCCATGTGACTTTTTTTTTAATCGATGGAACATAAAGGGATTTTTTTAGACAGAATGATCATTAACTTTTATTGCATGGGAAAAAGATTAAATGAAAGTGAATGATACTGAGGCTAACATTCAGCCTAAGAAAGGGGTGTTTGATTTTTTTTGTAGTCAACTCCGATTCCTGTCTCCAGTCGTTGGAGTCAATATATTATTTTCAATCAGGATAGTTTCAAAATCGTTCTTTCATTCTTAGTTTGTCATTTAAGCCATGCATTGTTACAATTCCAACAAAATGGTCAAAAGACAGCAAAAAGTCCAAATGATTATTTAGAAGTGTTGATTTTTGAATTCTTATGCATGCCTACAGACACATAGGATCATTATCGATTTTATCAGGGTTTCATTAGAATAAGCTATTAGTGGGGTTTAGCCAGTTGTCATATTGTACTACAGGATTGCTCTGTTACCTGAGAAATGAAGCACCATGGCACAGAGACTGCCAGTCACTTAGCAAAGGGAGCTCCCACCAGCCAATGTGATCTGTGCTAGGTGACACATTTTGTTTTGTGGCTTATTAAAAAAGATAAAAGTAACATGAATCAGCAGAGTGACGGATTTGGACAAAGTTGATTCCGTGAAATCTCCCTTTCTCACTTTCCTTCCTCTTCTTCTGAGCATTTCCCATTAGATGGGTTGAAAAAGAGAGGAGCTGATGACACAGGAGAAATCAACAGAGTTGAAATCTCTTCCTTTGCTGCCAAGTTTCACAAGCGCTTTTCCTCCAACTGTGAGAGAATTCATTAAATTTTCACTCAGCCTGCCGGCTCTCTCTGTCTCTCTCTCTCTCTCTCTCTCTCTCTTTCCCTTTTCAGTCTCTGAATGAATGGAGCTTTGAATAATGAAACCAGTTTTAACAAGATCATAAAAACCTCTATATAACATTCATAAGCTGGTTAGCTGAGGTAGAAATCTTAAGGACTGTACACACGCACACCTCGTTTTTCTCATGCTCACACGTACATGCAGTCGGGCACGTGCACACAGTGATGCAACTCAGAAAGTGCCTCTCTTCCAGCTGCACACGCACACATACTGAAGTTCCGCAGAGGATGAAAGAGTGACGCAGGAGCTGGATAGATGAGAGAGGCATGCCTGAAGGAGGAGGATGAGAGACACAGAGTTAAATCAAAGAAGCAGTGATGTAAGAAAAGCCCCCATAGGTCTCTCTTGTGTCTGTCTGCTGAGAAAACAGCATTGGTTCTCTTGGTCTCCACAGACTAGGGCTATCAATGTCATACTTACGTTTCCTGCTGAAAAGACCAGCTTAAACCAGCATTAATTTCCAGTGCCCCCCCAAATTGGAGTGGTAGAATGGTAAGAGTGGTGTTCTCATGTTCCATCCCACTGAGAGTTCAGTGACCCCAATCAAATTATATTTATACAAAACATCAATGCATTATGACTGCTTAATAATATTTAGTGGGGTAAGTTTAATTTAAGTTCAATATTTATAAATAGTTCACTTGTGATTCATTAGAGATCTTCTGAAATGTCCACACACTGTGCTTAAACATCACTGCCATCTAAGTGTTCAATGCGGCTGCCTTGCATGTTCTGTCTTAAACACTTATTTAAAAAAAAACATTTACACATTCTAAAGATTGTAAATTATATGCAAAATTGGACATTAATTACATTTTTGAATGAATATTTGGACACCTCTGACGTTTTAGTGCTGTGGGTGGAATTTTCAGACGGTCTCTTACAAGCGCTAGTTAATGAAAGTATTAAGAGAGTATTTTTAGGCATAAGTCTCCCGCTACAATAAGCGTTCACCATTTGAGCTCAATGTTTTATGCCTTTATTATAGTCAAAAATTCTTTAACCTAATTGTGCTAATGATACATTATCATTGTAAAATTGTCGGCTCCAGAGAGCTTGGGTAGGAGAAACCGAATGTCAAACGAATAACGCGCCAAAAACGTCTGGAGATAAGGTTTAAGTTCTGCGTTAGTTTCGTATCTTTGGACCTGCTGTATCAGTTCTACTTAATGTGGATTATACATGCAGGTGTAAATGTTAGTGTTTGTTAAGTTAGTTTTATAGCACAATTTCCCATGTTATTATCACAAAACCTGAACTGGATCTGATTTTCTGCCTTATTGAATGCACCTGAGCACAATTCGTTATAGCTCGCTCTTACTTGGCTCTTCATTAAAATATTTGATATAAAAAGAATGTTTGTGTGTGTATCTGTTGTGTTTTCATTTCTGGAACAATTCTGGAACTCTTTAATAAGAGGTGCACACCAAGCTCAATAAGGAATGTGCATAGACACTGACAGATATAATGATTTTAAAAAAACACATTAAAGCCATCTGTGGAGGTGAGGGCGTGGTTGAGTGCCCGTCTGGGGAGAGAGTAAGTGGTAAGGACATCCACCTGAGATGAATTGTTACTAATTTCTGTTTCTATGTGCACAGTGAGATTCGGGGGAGATAAAAGATTTCCCAGTCCACAAAGTGCAGCTTTTACCTGTGTGAAAGCCCGTTGGCATGGCTTCGTTCACTGGAACAGGTCTGGAGCTCCCATTTTAGTAAGATCAGTCAGTGGGCTGGTGACGTCCAAATAATTAGGCACAAACCTTCGATAATAGCCAGCCAGCCCGAAGAACTATCTTAGCCCCTTTTTGGTCTTAGGACTCATGCAGGTCATAATCACTGCGGTTTTATCAATTTGGGGTCGCACTTGCCCATGCCCCAAGTGGAATTCCATATACCGTACCTCCCCCCGTCCAATTGCGCATTTCTTCGGGTTTGCTTTGACTCCCACTCGTCGCAGTGACGTCAGAACGGCCCCCAGATGCTGCATGTGCCGCTGCCAACAATTACTGTAAATAATGATATCATCCAAATAAGCAGCGGGATACGCAGCGTGTGGTCTGAGGACTCGGTCCATAAGATGCTGTAATGTAGCTGGGGCCCCAAACAAACCGAACGGAAGGGTCACAATTTGGTGTAATCCAAATGGTGTAGAGAAGGCCATTTGCTCATGGGACATTACTGTTAAAGGGATCTGCCAATAACCCTTTGTTAAGTCCTGTATCGAGTAAAAGCGAACCATGCCCAACCGATCGTGCAGTTCATCCTGGGTATTTGGTATGTCCCAGCTTGATCGGGGGCAGCCCAACTTTTTTAAACTAATAGTAACTGAGATAGATATATGCATTTAAAATTCACTTGTACTACTGGACCATTTAAAATGAACTTGTGGATTTAAAAATGTGCTTAAAAATTATTAAAAGCATCTTCAAGGAAATGGTGACAAGACCTGTACAAGCTAATTATAGCCTACTGATTCAATTCTAACTTAAAATCTTGATGTAGCCTATCAGTAATTTTACCCAAGAATTTTACTGCATTAGTCGTTCTAAAGAACTGGCAACATGGCATTGCGTGGGTAAAACCAGAATGTTAGGGTGCATTGACTAATTGAAGCATTTGTCAATATATTTTATTATTTCAATTGTAAATTCTTTACTCAAATTGTTTTATTTTGGTTGTCTTTGAAAAATTGCATGTCCGCAAATATTAAGAAGGCAAATTATGTTTTATATGTGTACAGGGGACATTTAAGGTATAATACAGTTGCCCCATTCAAGCACACCCAGCCCCACCCTTGCCCCTCCAGACAAAATGGTCTAGAACCACCCCTGACCAGAAGACCGATACTACTTACCAGCAAAATGTAGCTAAGCAATTTTAGACCAATGAGAGTTTACAGTGGGCGGAGCTAGTAACACAGCAGAAATTTAAAGCAAGTAATCGACAGAATGTCCTGTCACTCGACCCTTGTCGCAGCCATGGCTAGTTAGGACACAGTATAATGGCTAGGTGCTAATATACTTGGCTGCAGCCCAAATGTAGTACTATCTGTACCGTATAGTATGGAAGACTAGTATTAGTGCATCCCAAATCGTAGTACATTGCATATAGCATGCCAATGGTACCTGCAAGGTATACTATAACCAAGTGATTTTTAATGTATGCAGCTGTGCATGGTTTATGGGCTTGCACTATATAAAAAAATATAATATTACCAATTTATTTTGACATGATACCATGGTAATATCAAGTGTGTTGTGCATTTACTCTGGCTGTATCATGTCTTTAAGGTATGAAAGTATTCATAGGCTAATGCTATTATGTTTATTTCTATAAAAATATTAATATGCCAATGCTGTTATTTTTCTATTGTAGTAGTCTAATTATTATTCAGTTACCATTGTGCAAAAATGCATAAATAAAGCCATGATTACATACAGTGTCTGCTCAATCAATATCGGTCGATCTTTACAGTACTACCATGCTATTACCAATGTACTTTTTGTATACACAGTAGTTATGCAGTGCTATTAACAGACAGGTCAGCCCTTACTCTGTCAGACAAAGGGCAATACTTTACTCATTAATCTTACATAATTCAATAATAGAATGTTGCCAGATGACACACATACACCTTAAAATGAAGTATGATCTTATAGAAGCTTTATAAGGTGTAGTATTTGAGTAGTGTGTATGTAGTATGTGTAACGATTGAGCAGCCCTGGAAGGCTCGAGAGACTTGAGGGGTGGATCCCTGGAAGTCTCGAGAGGCTTGAGGGGCGGAGCCCTGGAAGGCCCGAGAGGCTTAAGGGGCGGAGCCCTGGAAGGCTCGAGAGGCCCGAGGGGCGGAGCCCCGGCAGGCTCGAGAGACTTGAGAGGCAGAGCCCTAGAAGGCTCGAGAGGCTTGAGAGGTGGAGCTCTGGGAAGCTTGGAGGGCGGCGCTCTGGAAAGCTCGGGAGGCGGAGCTCTGGAAAGCTCAGGAAGCTTGGAAGGCGGAGCTCTGGAAAGCTCAGAAGGCGAAGCTCTGGAAAGCTCGGGAAACTCGGAAGGCGGAGCTCTGGAAAGCTCGGGAGGAGGAGCCCTAGAAGACTCGAGAGACTTGAGAGAATTGGGAGGCGGAGCCCTGGAAGGCTCGAGAGGCTTGAGAGGCAGAGCCCTAGGAGGCTCAAGAGACTTGAGAGGCAGAGCCCTGGAAGACTCGGGAGGAGGAGCCCTGGAAGGCTCGAGAGGCTTGAGAGGTGGAGCCCTGGAAGGCTCGGGACGACCACTGGCGCTGGCCACTGGCGCTGGCTCTTGGACGGTCACGGCTACTGGCGCTGGCTCAGGGACGGTCGAGGCTACAGGCGCTGGCACACGGATATCTGAGGCTACAGGCACTGGCTCATTGATGTTTGAGGCTATCGGCACTGGCTCATTGACGTTTGAGGCTATCGGCACTGGCTCACTGACGTCTGAGGCTACAGGCGCTGGCTCGGGGACGGTCGAGGGCTCAGGCTCGCTCACCGTGGCTGACGAGGACTCAGGCTCGCTCACCGTGACATGCGTGGACTCAGGCTCGCTCACCGTGACATGCGTGGGCTCTGGCTCGCAGACCGGGGCAGGCGCGGGTCGGGTGGTGGAAGCCCGTCTTCTCCTCCTCCTCTGGGCAGACGAAGATGAACGCGCATAGGGATGGCATAGAGATGGGCTCCCTGACAGGTGGAACTGGCGTGACGGGAAGAGCCAAGGGCGAGCTGAAGGTCGCCACCGCGGGAGGTGAGGCAGGGTTCTCCTCTGCCACGTACACCATGAGTGACAAGCCGCTGGCCAGCAGAGCCTCTTCCACCATCTCCTCCAAAGTCCAGCCGAGCGTTGCTGGTGGCAACCGCTCCCTTAGTGAGGCATTCAGATTTCCCTGAAAGAAGGATGCCAGGATTAAGTCCGGGAAGTCGGAGACAAACGCCAGCTCGAGGAAGTCCTGGACGTGGTGCTCAATCGGTCGGTCCCCTTGCTTCAAGCAGAGCAGCTGGTAGTTGGTCTGTTGGACCGCTGGATCCATTGTATTGGTCTATCGTTCTGTAACGATTGAGCAGCGAGGCAGACGAGGAGATGCGGATCCAAATGCGGTTTGACTTTATTAAATAAACAAGCAAGTAAACACAAAGGAACAACCCTCAATGGGGAAATAAAACATAAAACTGAAACACGGGCACGATAAAACAAAACAGAGAACTCAGGCAACAAAACAGAGAACTCAGGCAGGGAACACATACCAGGCTAACAACAAACAACGATAGACAAGGACTGAACCAAAAACCAGGGTATAAATACATGAACATAGGAAAAAGGGGCCAATGAACAAACAAAACTCAAACAAGATAACAAGGTGATAAACAGAAGCAAAATGGCAAATTAACGAGGGCAGGTGCAAACAATGAACGTGAACACGAAAGCTAACAGAGAGACTATGGAGTTACACAAGGGACAAAAGTGAAAGCTAAGGAATGCAAAAGTGACAAACATGGCAAACAAAAGGGCAACAGTGAAACAAGACAAGGTAAACATAACAGTATGTGTCTTGATTCAGCGATACAGAGATTTGTGGGTAGGTGGACTTCTTTGTGTGTGTGTCCGGGGGTGCGTACGATTGTGCATATGTGTGTTTGAGTATATTGCTAGTTCTTTATTTTTTCCTTCTCACTATATTTGCTTTTGACATTTTAAATTAGGTTGAATTTGGGGTCTCTCTCTCTCTCTTTTTTATGGACATTTCATTTTCAACACTTTACGCAAATACACGCAAATGCTGAACACCACACATCCTTCCAGTAGACAGTGTCAGACATCACAGTGAGAATGCAATTCCAAATCTGTAACATCTAATTTTATGCCATCAGAGGGAGGGACATGTTCAATCTCACAGCCCTTAATTAGATATCTGTTTCTGGAGGTGTGTGTGTATATTTGCAGAAATGTGTGTGTATTCACATACACAGTTGAGTGTGTGTGTGTGTGTGTATTTGTGCTGGAGAAGTGATGAAGCAAGAGGCATTAAAATCAGTTTATTTTACTGATGCATGTTTGTTTACTTTGTGTATGTTGTGCATGAGAAAATTGATCCGTGCAGCATCATATGTTTTCATGTATTTTTGGCTCAGTTCTTATTTTAGCACCTCTCATTTGTTGAAATCATAACTGCTCATTTAGTGGTTCTCAATTGGTGGGCTTTGACCCAGAAAGGATTTGCAGGTCTTTTCTGATCCTAAACTTGCCATATAATCTTGCATACAGTAGTTATAATAGCAAAATAAATGGGCTTAACTATTAATAATAAATAAATAACTTTTAAAAGAGAGGAGAAAATTATTTGTTGACATCAAAAGGTGTGCATTCTAACAAATTCTGGTAGTATTTTGGCTCAACTGTATCTGTTACTTGGCGATACTAATACTACTAATACTAATACAATGTTTGGCCCAGTGCTTTTTCCGGGCTCTTCTGGTATTAATTTTGGATTTGTAAAAAATTGCAATTTTCTAATTCAGCTTATGATGTTCATATTTTTGCGTCTATGAAATTCATGGTAAAATTAATACATTTTACTGTTTTATTTTCAGGACATTTTGGTTTACTTTTGTGTTCCAAACAAGTTTGGTATGTGTTGGGTCGCCACTTGGGTTCTGAAGCAAAGCTTTTTGAGAACCAATGCGCGTATACATCTCACACATTTTAAAGCTGAAGTATACAATTTCTACAGCACCAAATGGATTTGCAAAAATAAACAATGTTTTCAAAACTGCTTTCTAAATACGAAACAAAATAAAAATTGTTATACTTACTTTTTATAGTGCCACAGAAACATGGTGTTTACAGTTTTTGAGAAGATTAACCCTTGAATAGCTTGCTTGTAGTTGTCTCTGCATATTATGCTGGGATAGAAGAAAGTATTTTAATGCTGAAAAAGTTACTTCAGTTTTAAGGTTCAGCACCACAATGGGTGTTTCTACAGAGACTTGTGTATGTGTGACATTTTCAGGGGAGGGTTAGGCCACTCGGAATCATAGCTGGAGAGAGCCAGTGGGAGAGATTTTTGACACTTTTACTGGTGAGAGAAGAAGCAGGAAGAAGTATAAAAGTGAGAGAGGGGAGGCTGCACATTTGGAGCTGCTACAGTACTTGGTTATTTAAGGCCTCCAAGAGTAATACTTGTATTATAATTTAGTTGACCGAAATTGTACAGTGGTCATACTGAAAAAACAACACTTCTTGTCTAGAGAGGCCAATATATTGTGTATATAAACTAGCCTAGTCTTAGTCTAGCCCACAGACCTTTCAATGAATAACCAAAGCATATTGCACACAGAAATGGCTAAAGCTGCTTGAAATTATCCCACCTGATCACTGGCTGGATATTTGGGATGTTCATGGCATTGAATCTTTGAAGGAGATTCGAAAGATATTTTAAACAGGATTTATTCACTCTTATTCTTATAAAAGTTCTGAAGAGTTTTGTTTGAGACACTTAGTGGCAAGTAATCAAGATATCAACAAGATATTATAGAGAGCACACATACTGCATACAGTGGAGAGGTCGAACAATTGTGGATATACTGTGGAACCAAGCCACTCTAACTTTAAAATCCTCTGGAGGATATAAAAATATAAAATAAAAGCTATAAAAATGACAACTATTGGCACCAGTTATTCGGTAAACCCGATAAACTACCTCTACTCCAAAGTATTAGACACTTAAGCAACACTTAAAACGTATGAATTTAATTATATTAGATAGCAAATTATAAAACCAAATAACACCTGCAATCAAATTCTGGTGTCAACATGAATGGATGTCAATTGATGTTTAAGTGGATATTAGGTCCCCTAACATCACACAGGTGACCTAGCAGAATAACTACAAGTGCAGTTCATCCACAGCTATAGTCATATTCCACTAACTTTTGACAACCAGAAAGTGTGCAAATGCTTTTTGTCTTCATTTTGAACAGTATTTATTGTTTGTATGCATCTACCAGAAAGATCACCTGGACAGAAATTTGGAAGTCAGAACCAGCGAGACTCAAATTTCTGATTCAGTCGGTTTACGATGTCCTCGCAAGCCCATCCAATCTGCATACTTGGGGTCTTGTGGAAACTCCAGCATGCCCACTGTGCCTGGCAAGAGGTTCTCTAGAGCACACCCTGAGCTGCTGCCCGAAAGCCCATGAGCGGAAGAGGGCCAAATACCTTGAACTGCTAGAGGCCTGTATAGGGAATGGATGGAAGGCCCGCTGTGACCCTATCGAGGTGAGCTGCAGGGGATTTCCAGGGCAGTCTCTGCACCGGGCACTCAGGCTCCTTGGCATCAGAGGGTTGCAGGAAAGAAAAGCCACCAAGAACATCATTGAAGCTGTGGAAAAAGCTTCAAGGTGGTTGTGGATCAAGAGGGGGGATCCATGGTGTAGCGTGCCGCTTGGACACAAGCTGGGGCTGATCATCCCCGGTTGGGTCACCCAGGTGTGGGTGTCTGATGATTAGACCCGAAACACCCAACGACCCTGGGTTAATCACTGATGATATGTCCAAGTGTTTCTCTAAACTAGTATTTAAAACCTAATAAACTTGCAGTGAGTTTCATAAATTTTTAATAGGGCATCGGTGCCCTATATTAAATCAACTTTATTAGATGATATGGTGATCGATTAATCAAATGAATCGCAATTAATCGCATACATCAATATTTGCAAAGAAAAGCCCCCAAATTAAATAATAAAAAATATATTGAATAAATAATTATATTTAAAGAATCATAAATATAATATCATAAATATAATAATTAAAATAATTAAAATACATCACATTATTTTGGCAGATGAGTAAAGCATTGCTTTGACGATACAAAAAGTGGCTAAGGAAATATATTATTTGTTTCGATATCATTGAACATACACTGTAAAATCTATTAGTTAACCTTACTTAAAAAAGCATGTAAACCGATTGCCTAATAAGTAAATTGGCAGCAAATGTATTTGAACTAGGAATAGTTCACTTTACTTGAGTCAAGTATATTTACTTGATTTTTTTTTTAAGGTAATTTGTTTCCTCACTTTTTTTTATGTAAAGTCAACTTATAACATTTTACAGTGTAAGCCTATAATTGGCTGCAGTCCAAAGCAGTCCATTTTCAAAATGAATTTTTCAATCTGTCTGTGGTAGATTTACTAAAACGGCTTTTCTAAGGATGCATCTATGTACATATGTCAGACAGACACTTTCGGACCGTCTCACTTTGGTTGCATTGCATCATACATATACAGTACATTTACATTTAGTATTTAGCAGACACTTTTCTCCAAAGCGAATTTAATTATGTAAAAAAAGTGTCATAAACATAGTATTTAGGAGGCGCTTAATGCCCCCTGCTGAATGATACTTGTAAAAATGTTTAGATGCATTTACAGTACTTCAAGCTTGAATTGTTCCTTAAAATTATTTATTATAGTCCAGTGTTATTATAAATTGTGTTTTATTTTTGTAACACTTTATTTTTTTACATAATTAATTGCACTAAATGAATGTGTTAAATCAACAGATCTAATTTTTGAGGACCTTATAGTGGACAGTATAGTCCACATTGTGCTCAAAGTTTTTTGAAATAGTTAATCACCAGTCTATGGTGTGCTTGATTCAGCACCATGGCCAGCTCCTTAAATGAAAGCATGGAAGAATGAGAGTGAATGAGAGCCGGATCGAGTGGGCTACATGCCTTTAAACTGTATCTGTCCTCCTCCAAAGAGGCAACTTGTCAACACTTCATTAAAGCCTCATAAAAAAAGCCTCATAAAAGAGCTGACAAGTCATGATGAATAAATTATTTGCATAAATTATTAACTGTTATGTTTTTGCTCAGTGCCTTGTGATGTTGAGAAATGCATAGCAGAACCTTTTTAAAACTGATAATGAGGGATGCGTTTCCCAAAACCATCGTTAGCCAAATATGGTAGCAAGTTCTATCATTAGCAACATAGTTCAATGATTTGGTGTTTCCCAAAAACCATAACTTTACGTGTAAGTGTGCTTTACTAATTTAATATTTTCTAAAGTTATCCCCTCCACCCCCTGTGTAACATCATTAACGACAGCTCTATATTGTTAAACCAACATGTTTCGAATGATGGATGCGCTATAGTTACTACAGTTTAGGAAACAGTCGTCACTAGCAAGTTAATTATTCCAGCGATGCTTAGTACTATAGGGGATAAGCAGTGAGTAACATCTTTGTATTGGAAATGCTCCCCAGTTTGGCTGATATTTTTATCTGATATTTACACTTTTCCACTTAATCGGTTACTGGTTCTTTAATAACAGGTTTACTAATACTGTTAAAGCCCATAACAAAGATGAACTCACATAGTGGAAGAAAAAGCCATTCCTAGTCTTGGATTCCAAAAGACTTAAGACATAAATTTAAACTATTAATGAAGTGAAGAGCCAGGTGTATATCGCCCATAAATCATGTTAAAATATTTTTTTTTAATTTGTGCAATTATTAGTCTTGTAAAGTGCTGTTCACTCGCAGATGTTAGTGATGAATGATTCAGCTATTATTGTGTCTAAAGCAGAAATTAATCAATACTTAAAAATCTGTTATACATATTGTTTATTGAACACTTAAACATATTGTATCGGCCATAACAGACCAATATGGGTCAATCTGTATCTTTAAGCTTGACTTTTTATAGACAACACTGATAAAATAAATCCCTCTTTCTGTAGACTATACAGTCATAATATAGAAACATTTATCTCCATTACAGAGATTATCCTCTCTTTCTGTTTGCATGTTTCTATCGACTTGAACAGTCTGTGTGCAAAAGGTTCATATGAACTTGGGTCGGTTAAACCTCCTCTGTTACTCAATCAACAGGTATGTGATCAGCACACACCATTGCAGGATTGAGTTACAGCGACAGCGCTCACCTCCTTTACTGATGGCGATTATCCAGACTTCTGGAAGCTTCTTGAGTATGCAGATCTGCGTACCGTTTGTCCAGTCTTAGTGTTTGAGGGGCGAGCATTGCTCTTCTCGGAGTGTGTGTGTGTGTGTGAGTGAGTTATAGTTGTAGTTAGCCAGGGAAGAACGCAATGAGAGACATAAGCCTCCAGTACTGCTTAGTGTGTGCATGGGAGAAGGTAAGGAGAGAGAAGGCCAGAGATTTTTTAAGGTTTGACTGTCATAGTTATCAATGTCACAGTAGTAAAGATTGCATTTTTATATAATATGTATAAGTCTAGATTTCTGTGCATGCTTTAGATTTATTACGAGACTATGTATGTATTCTGACAACTTAACGTTTTTAATAATGCATTAATCAAGCAGCCATGTATAAGGCAATTATATATATATATATATTAGAGCTGTCAATCGATTTTTTTTTTTAATCAAATTAATTACATGGTGTCCCGATTAATTAATCGCATTTGATCACATAAACAAATATTTGCTGAGAAAGCCCCACATATAACACTAATTCAATTTATAATGATGAAATTATGCATAGTTATCTTTAAATATTTATTTATTTATATATATAAATAAAAAATATTCAGATAATTAAAATGCATTACATTCTTGTGGCAGAAGAGTTAATCATTGATAAGTAAATACTAGGGCTGTCGATTTAACGTACCACCTGTTTACTCCAGAGGGCAGTAAGTGAAACTTAAGCTGTGTGGCAATGCACCACACAGCTTAAGTAAACAGGTGGTACTACAAGCTTGCATTTCTCAGGAATCTTCCTTATTACGGTCTGGTGGCATTGCAATTAATTGCGTAATTTTTTTTAACACATTAACATGTAATCGCGCTGAATTAACGCATTGAATCGACAGTCCTAATATATATATATATATATATATATATATATATATATATATATATATATATGTATATTTGAAAAATGGACTGCAACTTTTCATCAAGGTTTTTGTGTAAAAAGTATGTATTTGTGAAAGGGAAAGTGTGTTTATAAATGCTTTAAATGTACTAAAATGCATTTGTACTTAATTAACTTTTTGATTTCACTAGTTAAATGGTCCTGCTGTGTGACAAGTGAATATTGTAAATTACAAATATTCCATGTACACTCTTAACTAATATGAGTTCATGAAAATTGCTTGCACAATAATTATAGTAAAATTAGAGAAAAGCTTGCACACCACAGGACATTTCAAGTTAATATGACCCATTGTTTCCAACAGTTAGACTCCCATATGCTAGCATCCACACAAATGAGTTCAGCTTTTACTTATGTTATGCTTATTAATGCTGAAAATTGCACCGTAGGACTGAATAATTGGGCATGAAAGTTACTTCATAATTGTATAAATTATAGTAGGTGGTAAATTGTCCCTCTTTCTGACTTAAAAACCTTAAAATATCTTATTTATTTCCTGTTGGGGGTCTTGATTAGCAAACTTTTTCAAAGATCTCCTATACATTTTGTGAGTAACTCCACAGTACTCCATAACTCAATAGAGTACAGTACTGTGCAATAGTCTTAGGCTCATAAGATGCTTCACAAAAGCATTTGTCTTAAGATGGTTATTTATATCTTCAGCTTTAGTGTGTCAATAGGAAATATAAATGTTAGACTCCCAAACAATACTTTTGCAAATAGAAAAGAGTAGAATAGAAAACGGGGAGCCCTGCAACAGAAGTCATGGCCCCCACAAAGCCCCCCCACTGAACATCATGTCATTCTGGGATTACACGAAGAGACAAGCAATTGAGACAGCCTAAATAGACAGAAGAACTGTGGTGAATTCTCCAAAAAGCTTGGAACATCCTATCTGCCAACAACCAAGAAAAACTGTGTCCAGGTGAACCTAGGAGAATTACTGCTGTTTTGAGGGAAAGGGTGGTCACCCCAAATATTGATTTACCTTTTCTTATGTTTACTGGACTTTGTTTCGACATTAAGTGATACATAAAAACTATTTATGTAATTTTTTTTGAAGACATCCTCACTATGCAACATTTTTCACAACTGCCTAAAACTTTTGCACAGTACTGTATGTAAATTCATGGCCAGTTAGTGCTAATATATTTTAAAAGTATTTCTATCCCCATTCAAGCCCACATTTTAATATGTTTCAGTATTTCAGTAAAATGTCACTTATTTCTGTGTGTGTTTGTGTGCATGTGTAAATGTTAATGTGTGTTTCCTCATTAAGATGGTTTAATAAGTGGTTGGTAAAGATTTTGTTCCCTGTAGCCCCTGTAGTTGACAGTAGCTCACATTACTTGTGAACTCATACTGGCTAATGAAGAAGGCACCTCAAGTGTGTAATAAGATCAGCTCAGGGTTACGGAAAGTCTGATCTCTGATGTTCACACCCACGGCAGGGTCCATTTCTCTTTCTCCTCATCTTCTTTCTTCAGTTGCTTATCTCTTTTCTTCTGATAATCTCTCTTCTCATTTCACTGAAGGGCTAAATATATGTTGAAAATCCCTGGACATCAGGGGATGGATGAGATTCTCTATCTCACCCCTTCCAGATATTTGCATCCTATCTTTACACCATCAGTTTGTGTCTTGTGGTTTCTCTTTTGGAAATCAGTTTTGAGACGTTGTGGAACAGTTCATAGCTGAGATCTTTAATTGTGATCATATCTATAATGTATAAGTATCTCCAGTAGCACAACTGGTCATGTTACAAAGACATTTGTCCATTAATCAGGGCTCCAGACTGCTATTAAATGGTCGCAAATGTGACAAAAATAAACAAGGACGACAATAATTTATTATCTTGTCGGCATTGGCGACAGTCAGGAACACTTTGGGGCAGATTCACTAAACAGTTTTGCCACTTTTGAGCATGGTATTTCAGCACAAATACCTGCGTCTTATTCACTAACCACCTGAAAGCAAGTTTAGCGGGCGCAATCGGGGCTGAAATTGCACCGTCTTCAATATTCAGGCTCATTAAAGATTGCGCTTCATTCACAAAACTAAATAGTACCCGATATTAGAATTAGGGTGTTCCAAATCATAGTATGTTGAAATGAGTGTCCCAAAATTGCCCGGATGGTCAACTATTTCACGTATATTTTCAAAGTGTGGATCCATGAACAATATTTAGACTAATATTACCCACAATCCCTTGCCCGATGGAAGAGGAGTTTGACCATTCACTTCAGTACAACAATTCTCTAACACCGATTAATCGTTTGCTTTCTATCTTGCTTCTGAACCATCTAAATTGATTCTGTAATTTGCCAACTAAAAGTTTTAGTTTAGGAGTTGTATTTAAAAAATATATATTTTTACATTTGTTTTGGTCAGGCTGATTCAGGCTGATGTCCAGTATATGTAATGCAAGATAATGCTGACGTATATAATGAGAGCACAGTAAAAGGATGTCCATTTGTCTCTGTGAGTGTTGGCTTGCTATTTCAGAGGTGTAAATTTCACATGTACTGGAATCATTATAGTCAAGCCTATTTACTTTCTTAATACATGTTCCTGGTTCTACCAGGATCTATTCTGGTATGGAACGCCCATTTTGTATGATCCATTTAATTCCCTGTAGATAAAACCAAGTCCCATCCCACATTTTTTCATCATTAAATATCCTGTTTCACTCAAAAATATAGAATAAGTAGAATGTGTTTTGAATTCTGTTTTGTGATGACGTTAAGATCAAAATGATGTTGTTGAGTTTGTTCGCTACGCAAGTGCTGATTTGTATGCCTGTGTGTCCGTCAAGAAGTAATTTTCAGAGTTGACATTGCTGGTGAAAGATTTTTTCTTTGACAGCTCACGGGCCTTTTGCATAACACATGCTTTCTTCTCACTAAATCAAACTTTTTCATTACCACAGCTTCCCTCAAGGTATTTGAGCAAAAGCATTTCTATGTGTGTGTTTATGTGATATTAGTGCCTTATGTGTGGTGTGTAGCTAAGATAGCTAATTCCATCTTCAGTTGTAAGTGTGTGTGTGTGTGTGTACAGGTTTGGCTATAGCCTTCATGTATGGGCCTTTTTTTCAAATGCCCTCACACCCTTGTCAGATCATTTGAAGTTGTCCATGCAATTTGAAGTGAAATGTGTGTAATTTCAGTGCCACTAGCATCACCAAACGGAATTGCAAAAATAATCACTGTCTTCAAAAAGTTTCCAGAAACGTCCCCCTATATTCCATTGGTTGTACAAACAAATAATCCTGCCCCAAACTCAAACCATTTACACAATCAATGACTACATTTACATGGACATTAGAAAGCGGCTTATTGCAAGAAAGCAGGCAATTGTGAGAAAGCAGCGTTCCGATTTACATGCACTGAATAAGCGTACTCAAACTCTTTATTTATATTTTATAGTGTATGTGCTTTTCCCACTGTAATCCCAGAAATGTTGAAATCTTAAATTTGTGTTGACTTTTTGTTGGGCTCCATCTTATGAGCTTTGTTGGTAGTCTGTTTATGCACATGGGTTTACATGGCCACTTGAAGCCACGTCCTCGATGAAAAACCTAGATGTGTCAAACCACTTTCTCTTAATCCCTTACGTGGTGTAAGGAAATCTGCATTCTCGTTTAGAATTTTCAGAATTCCGCTTTCTGCCAAAACCATAGAATAAGCAGTTTTCTTAAGTGCATGTAAACATGTACAGTGTCTGTACAATAGTACAATTGTGTCACTGTGAATTCAGCAACCATAGGTTGAAAGTTCTGCTGCTGAAATAAGTCTGTTAATTGAAATTTCGAAACACTGTCCCCCAGTGGCTGAAGTTGGAAGTGTTGTTGAACATATGGGCATGTTTCATCTCCAGTTTCTAGGTGAAATGTCCACATAGTTGTTCCCAAAAAAAATTAGTTTTACTTGTAAATGATGTAATACAGTCAATGGGCATGTATATTTTATTACCATACACCATAACCCAAACCCCAACCCTGTACCCAACTGTCAGAGAGATACAAAAATTATTTTAAAGTACTCTAGTTCCACATAATTTGGAAAACGATGACATTAGGGAATTTCAACCAAAAGCGTATTAGTGTGGACATGTCTTCATAAATCAGCCAAAGCATGTGTTGCTTTAAATGTAATGATATCAATAGGTTTGTGTTAGGGTTAGCTTTAGGGTAAGGTATAAGGTAGGGTAAGTGTGTTTCCAGATCTGTAGCTTGTTTGATTTGTTCCGAACTATTGGCTAAAATTATTGCAATGTTGCATTTTCGTCTGGGTTCAGTTCTCTTTTACAAGGCAACGTTTCAAAATGGAACAAAACTGTGTTAATAAATTCACACGTTTTGAGGATTGTTTATGTCACGGTTATGCAAAGCATTGCCGCGGTACAGAATGTGCAAGTCAGATGTTGCGCTGCAAATAAACATTATCTGTCAGTCTAATTTTAAATCATGGTTATTTTTATCCATCATATTATAATTTATCCATCCATCCAACCATCCATCCATCACACAAGTGTGTGTTGCTTTTGCATTATTTCTGCTTTGAAAAATTATATTTAATAGTCGCCAAATGCTATATCCACATTTTGATTATGAATTACGGTGACGTGCGGACCTACAGATTTCTTCGCCAAAGATCAATTAGGTATTCTCATGGTTTTTATAGAGATATTGTTTGGTTTGTTAGTCCATTGGGTCGGATTTCATTCTCACTGAAAGTGAACTACTCCAGAGTTCATTTGCAATCAGACCAAGACTGCCTCGTCCAGGTGGTCTTTGACCAGTTGCAGATCTGCGTGTGTTTGCCGAGTTCATATATGCCTAAACAAACCAAACTAAGGGAGAAAACACACCAGGCTCCAAATGAGCCATGTTTGAAAATGCCCTAAATATTATTATCCTTGTACGAAAATTATTGCATCTGTGAGAGGTCCTCAATAATATAGTTTCTGAGTTCTATGATTGTGTTATACGTATTTTGGTATTCTCGTGCTGCATTGGGTGTATGAGTAGGAGATTTTGGTTAACTTAAAGAATACAGATGATCTTCTGCACCAGTGATGACTCACTCACGCAAATACACACATGCACACACACACACACACACATGCACGCGTGCAAACACCCTGCAGATAAAATGAGGAGGAGAGAGAGAGAAAGAGAGATTGAGTGAGAAATGCAGTACATGCTTGGCCACACACACACTTGTTAATGCATGCATACATGCATACAGCTACATAATGATAACTGCAGTCATCTTAGCCTTAGGTTACCTCACATAAACAAATTTGACATTTATATTAGTGTTTATGCATGTGCCCTCCTATTTGTTAGTATGTGTGTGTAAGAGATTGAAAATGCATTTAATTGTGAGCTTTTATCAACAAAAATCATTAAGACCTGTTCATAATGCAATGTGAACATTTTGCTCTTAAACGCTTTCACGTTTAATCGCTTCTCATTCGTAACCAAGCCCATTCAAACACTGTAAACTACACAGGCACGCTCTCTCTCTCTCTCTCTCTCTCTCTCTCTCTCTCTCTCTCTCTCTCTCTCTGAATGTGAGCATTGAGAGAATGATTGATATGTGATTTCAAACAAGATCAGGCTTTGGAGAAGGACGAGGGTTGGTTTCAACACAGTAGGATGGAGTTGGCCTGGAGTTAGCAGTGTTTGGTGTTGGACTATGAGTTGTAGTCTGTACTTGGTATTGATACTGCATTACTAATAATAATAGCACCAAGTCTTAGTATTTAACTGTTTGCAATTAAAATTAGGCTTAAAACTTTATCTCAACCTCTTTCTAGGAAGCTGAAGGCGATAAAGGTTTATAGTTGGCAGAAGCTCTGAGCATCAGTACTTCCTATTTGATGTGGTTATTAGTCATTGAGTGCTAATCTCCCAGTCTGTTTGTTTGTGTATGTGTAAATAAAGGAGGTATAATACCTGGAGAAAGATACCTGTTAGCACCCCCATTCATCTCAATGGCAGTTGCCCCAACCCGGTCTCATAACAAGTTGTAATAATGGTACGCGATGGCGAAACTGTAAGAAAATGCTGGCTCACACAAAAATGTGAAAAAAAAAAAACGTACCAATGACAATGTTATAACACTTTTTACTAAGTTTAACCCCTAAACCAAATATAAACCTACCCATAAATCTATAACCCCTTACCCAAACCCTAAACCCAACTATGATTTGAATAGGACAATAACTTGTGTGTTCTACAGAAGAAAGAAAACATCAGGACTTGAAACGAGACAAAGGAAAAGAGCATTTAAGGTTATTGGCATACATCAGTCAATTGTATTGCATAATTATATGGAATGAGTGCCCAAATTTGTTTACAGACGTTGCCTTTTTTTAAACAATGTTGGACAGGAGACTAGCGAAAAGACTATTTTTTTGTTTGGTTGTTCTTAAAACCTTTTTGTACGAGCCAAGTCATACATCTTATGATTTTGCCATCTTGTACATATTATTATGTTGTCTTGATATTATATCGGATGTCCATTTCATGGTTTTAAGAGCCATCATAACAATTCTGGCACTATAATAGCCATCCATCCATCTTCCATAGCTGCTTATCCTATGTAGCATTGTGGGTAGTGCTGGAGCCTATTCCAGCTGTCTTGGGCTGAAGGCAGAGAAACAACATTGACAGGTGGATAGTACATCACAGGGATAACACACACAGACATACATACATTCACACTCTTACTCTCACTCATTGGCAATTTACAGTTTCCAATTCATTTGACTTGCAAGTTTTTGGACTGTGGGGGAAACTGGAGCAAAGCCACATGAACATTGGGAGAACATGCAAACTCCAGACAGGGAGGCCCTGGGTATATATATATCTACCAGCAGGGACTAACTAGACCATTTGAGGTAAATATTTTGTAATATTTCCTTCCTTGGCTTTGTATATTGAGTCACTATGAAAAAAACAAAAACAGAATCAATTATATCTGTATAGTATACCCATTGTTTCTCTTAGACAGCAGTGACATTAAATGCATTTTTTAGACATGAGTCTCTTCTAGAATTTCTAGAGATCTCAGCATTGTCAAAAACTATGCTCAGATTTGACAAGATTATCCAGATAATTATGCAAATTAAAAGTTATAGACTTGGAAATTCTACCAAGATTATCTGTCCGATGCTATCTACTTTCTTTTTATATCTCTATAGTCTTACTTTTTGTCAACAAATGTCTATTTGTGTCTATTGTGATTTATTTTTCAAATTTTGACAATTGAATAAAACTAGTGCTGATTGAATTCTAGTTGATTAGTTCATTCCTACTAGATGATTCAAAATTTTAATCACAATTAATCGCATAATTTTTTGTAGTTAATCTCAATTAATAATCCATTTTGAATGTGCTGAAATTTGACTCTTACACTACTGTTCAAAAACTTTGAAACACTTGACTGAAAAGTTTCTCATGATCTTAAAAATCTCTTGGTCTGAAGGCGTACGCTTAAATGTTTGAAATTAGTTTTTTAGACAAAACTATAATTGTTCCTACATATTAATGTATTTTATTATAAAACAAAAGTTTTATAAAAAATGTTTTTTTTTTAAATTGATGACTTGGACCAAATAATAAAGAAAAGCAGCCACTAACTGCCCAACATAGACGGGAACTCCTTCAATACTGTTTAAAAAGCATCCCAGGGTGATACCTCAAGAAGTTGGTTGAGAAAATGTCAAGAGTACGTGTCTGCAAATTCTAGTCTAAGGTGACTACTTTGAAGATGATAAAATATAACACAGTTTTGATTTATTTTGGATTTTGTTTAGTCACAACATAATTCCCGTAGTTCCCTTTATGTTATTCCTTAGTTTTGATGACTTTACTATTATTCTAAAATGTGAAGAAAAAAATTTATTTAACAAAGAATGAGAAAGTGTTATAAAAATTATTTTCCTTTCAAAATGCTTTTATTTCCTTCTTAGCAAAGAAAATAAACAATATGTAACAATATAATGCTTTATTAACATTTTCCAAACAAGCCTTCCACAGTGTGCGTCAGTGTAATTACTCCGGGCGGACACATCAACACATCAACACATCGTAAAGGTTCCGCCCTTCCAACCAGTGTTCTGCTGTATTAACAGTTAATGCACTAGTCATGATTATGAACAATTTGCATTGCGTTAATTCTGACAACTGAAAATAAAACATAATTAAGATGTAAGAAAGAGCAGCCTCTGAGCAATATAGTTTTCTTCTGTGCTCTCTACCCCTCCCAACTTACAGTGGCCCGCTTTGTTATTCTCTCTCAAAGATTTGTGTATTCTTAGCCCAGTGAGCCAAAACAAGCCTGTTTCATAGGCTGGACATGATCGCTCATATAACTGCCTTTACCCAGAAGGTTAGAATGGTCTCTCTGACCGATGTGCACTAACAGACAGTATTGCATTCTGGGAAAAGAAATGGGCAGCATCCTCTTCTCTTCAATCCTCACTCTCTTATATAGTGTAAATCATCATCATGTGATTTGTCCAACAAAGCTGCCACATCATAGTTTAGCACCTCCTAAATGTATTAAGCTCAGAGTGAGCTCCCTCAGTGACAGCTCAATGATAAATACTCTGACAGTGAGTAAAATGTTAACCTGCTTACTTTGGATGATCTGACTCCACATTTTTCTCACTTCTATAGACATTTTGGATGACTCCGAAAGACTCGAGCTCTTGGACTGATATCAAGAGTTGATGAAGTCAATAAAGTCTGTCAGAAATCTTTAAGCCTTCTCTAGCTGTGTCTCGTTTGGAAATCTGTGTCCTCCGGAGGTCGCATTTGTTGGCCGAATACGTCATCGAGGCGGTCTCGTTTCAGAAAAGCAAGTAGGACACTGCGAATGCAGCCTTCGAATGCGACATTCTTTCATGGGTATTCGGAGGATGCATGAGGTGTATCCTTCATGGGCACTCACAACCCATAATTCTTTGCTTCAACAGAAATGTCTTAAGAAAAACATCACGCTAATTTGCCCATAAATATGAAGTTCAAATGCAAGGAATATTAATTCCCAAGTTGAAGTACCTCACTAGATGGGTGCAGAGTATATAAAATGTATAATGATATTAATATATAATTAAAATAAAGTATTAGACTAAAAGTACTCCTGTAAAATCTATTTTCTTTTCTCTTTACATTATTGTAACTCTCCTAAAATGTATCTCATGTATTCCCTTCCAAAGGGACTTTGTTCCCCTCTCACTGAAAGTGCTCACGCTTGTTAAAGTATATTTTTTGGAACCCAGTATAATTTGATTGTGATTCAAAATCATTTTTGTGGGACAGTGTCAAGTTTACTGTTATAATATAATACAGACATATCATTATTTTGAGGATTACATATGTTTTCTGATATAGTTATATAGTTCTGTCATTTTTACTTAACTCTCACCTGGAGCTTTTATTTAGCTGGAAAACTGAAAGAAGAGTTGCAGTGTGTATTTGACATTTTACAAAGATCCTCATTACAAATCTGTTGAAACGCTGTCATCTCCTATTTTTTTATGTTATCCTGTGTTGCGTTTTAAAATTTGTGTGACAATTACAATTGTTTGGAATTGTGTGAATATGTGAATCTGCTACATTTTGCTATCACAGTTTACGCAACTGCTCTGAGACCACTAAAATCAGCATATCATGAGCCCAGTGCGGGAATTTCCGAAACGTAGGATGGTATGGGAAGAGTAATTTAGATTCATGAGGAAAGTGATACCTGATTGGATGATTCCATAGTATTCATCAGAAAATGCTTGCTGATTGGCTAGAGAAACTACAATCTTACCCTAACCCTAGCAAATAAGGTAACTCTTTACTCATAAATATAAATGATTCTTCACCTGCCATCCTATGTTTTGGAAATCCGTGAACAAGGAACAGCACTTCACCTGTTCACTCTCAAGCACTCACAGACCATGTATTAATTTAATTACATAGCAGCTTTTACATTTTAATAATCACATGACCATATTGTGATTTTGATGTTATTGTAATTAATTGTGCTGCCCTGAAGGATCGTGAAATTAGCCTAATGATGCTAATGATATAGTGGCCAAATAAAAAGTACATTAAAATCAACACAATATTTACAATATTGCTAATTTTTTATGCCAGACAAATGATCGAGATTATATTGTGAACATTCAAAGTATTGCTTTCTAATATTTAAATAAAGTCTGAGAGGCTGTATATTATAATTATGTGTTTTTGAAGATGTTTCTTTCCTACTGTTACTTTTCTAACTTATAGGCTATATAAAATATTATGTTAGAATCAAGTTGAAACTTAAAGGTTAAATGGGTATTTTCTGCACCACTAGCATAACCAAACAGAATTGGAAATATAATGGCTAAGTTCGTAAAAGCATACTGAAATAAAGCAGTGTTTTGAAAATGCTGTTTAAATGTTACCATTGTTTTCAGGAATTAACCTACAAATGGCTTACTTATGTCTTATATCTCACTTAGATATAAGAAGTACTTTAATATTTAAAAAAATATATAATAATTACACACTTCACTTTTAACTGCACTTCATTCATTAACTCCATTAAAATTATCCAAAACATATTAACAAAATGTCAATGGAGATATTGAGCATATGCCATTGCTTCTTTTAGCAAAGTCGGTTGTGCTGTGAAATACTGTACACTGTCAATCACAGTCATGCTCAGAGCACCTTACTGAATGCAATGCCTCTTTAATGTATTAAAAATGGGCTAGATCTGCTTGTCATCATAAATAAATTACGTGATTGGATTCACAATGGGTGTGGAAGATCTTATGTGTCATTTGTTTGTGTGTGTGTGTGCCTGTGCTTGTTTGGTTTAGTGGTAACTCGGCAGAAGTTCTGAGTTTTAATGTGCCTTTGTTTGTTGTAGATTGCAAGCTTTGCATTCAGTTTGAACTTTAGAAGTGTTTGATCATTCTTAAAAGTTCTCAGAAGCGATTTTTTGGTCCTTTTTTTTGTCACCCTTGCTCCACCCTTTCTCTGCTTGACTGACTACAGACTGACTAACTCAGGCATCTGTAGAAAAGAGGCTGTGCACTCAGTCACTGAATGTGTGCTCCTGTCTAGAAAAAGCTGCTGACAAACAAACTTGTGTTTTTCCTTTCTCTCTCTGCTTTTCCCTCTCTCTGTTGCCATTCTGGTGTTGAATTTTCCTTTCATTCATTATCTCAGAATTCTGAGAATGGGAATTTCTTTCAAAGTTTTCATTCTGGGGGGCTTGGGTAGATCAGTGGTAAAAAACACTGGAGATGCTGGACCACCCCTGGAGTTTGCTAGTTTGAATCCCAGGGCATGCTCCAGCCAGGTCTCCTAAGCAACCAAATTGGCCCAGTTGCTTGGGAGGGTAGAGTCACATGGGGTAACCTCCTCGTGGTTGCTATATTGTGGTTCGTTCTCGGTGGGGGTGTGGTGAGTTGAGCGTGGATGCTGTGATGGATGACGTGAAGCCTCCACACGTGCTATGTCTGCTTGGCACTAGGACTTAAAAGCACATTTGGAATTGGCCATGCCAAATAAAAAGGAAAAAAATAGTTTTTTCATTCTGTTCATGTCCTTCTTGTATCTAATAACCCTTTCTTTTTTCCTGCAAGACAGTATTGTATTAAAGACCTTGTCTTCTTCTTTTCACACAATTAATTCAGCTACAACAACATAAAGTTTTCATTTTAAAGTTTTTGTGAGATTAAAAAAATATATTTTTATTGGAAAACCTAGTGGCTGTCTTTGTAATGCCCTCAGATAGCTATTTCACCAACACACACTCTCGATTTCGATTCTTTTGAATCCCATGGCAACAATAAAATTAATTGTGTATTGGGACAAGAACAAATAAAAAAATATTCTTTGACCCGATCTGACTTATTTTACAAAGTTTTTTCCTACTTTGGCAATAAAATCTCAATGTTCTCCCTTTGTACTCTCAAACAAACAAGTGATAGCCAGTGCCGAAACATTTTATCAATCTGAAATTAATTAATGCTGATGCAAGTAATGGCCAGTATCATCCAATCACTGCCAAACATGTTCAAATAAAAATATACATTATAAAATCTGAATCTAAGTACTGATTACCATTGACCCATGTCAACCATGTTGAGTGGTTCAAACATCATCTTTTGTCCGGATGTTAGGAGTGAATGCACTTGGCTGCATAGGAAAAATATAGGATGCTCCCTTGCTCCCCATTTAGTGAATGACTTAACCTCCAGTGTGCTGTCTGTCTACACTGGCCCCAGAGCAGTTTGAAATGCACCTTATTTTCATCCTAACTCCATATAAAGCCGCTGAAAGCAATATTTTTTTCTCTCACTATGACAATGCACAGTAAATGTAGGATTTCTATTAAAACCTTGTTCTATTATACACTATAGAGTACATTTCGTTTAGCAGCATGGTGTTTCTTGATAAACTGCTCTTATTAAAACAAATTTAAAAAAAGGGATATAAAAAGTACCATAACATTATCATAAAATAATCCTCTATTTGTGTGCTGTATTCCAGATCTTCCTAAACTGAGTTATTTAATGTCATAACCGACATATCCATACTTTTATAGTGCTTTTATCTGTCTTTTATTATTATTATTTTCACTCAGGAGACTGCACGCTGTGGAAATGATAATACTGTGGATGATTTAAATATTCTGTTTGGTCGGATGAGGGCGTTATATGCCCAGAAACGCTACCCAGCTTTTATTGGAGTTTAAAGATACTAAAGAGCAACAAATAAATACAATAATGTTAGATAAAATGTGTTTACTCTTTATATTAACATATATATATATATATATATATATATATATATATATGTATACACTCACCTAAAGGATTATTAGGAACACCATACTAATACTGTGTTTGACCCCCTTTCGCCTTCAGAACTGCCTTAATTCTATGTGGCATTGATTCAACAAGGTGCTGAAAGCATTCTTTAGAAATGTTGGCCCATATTGATAGGATAGCATCTTGCAGTTGATGGAGATTTGTGGGATGCACATCCAGGGCACGAAGCTCCTGTTCCACCACATCCCAAAGATGCTCTATTGGGTTGAGATCTGGTGACTGTGGGGGCCATTTTAGTACAGTGAACTCATTGTCATGTTCAAGAAACCAATTTGAAATGATTCGAGCTTTGTGACATGGTGCATTATCCTGCTGGAAGTAGCCATCAGAGGATGGGTATATGGTGGCCATAAAGGGATGGACATGGTCAGAAACAATGCTCAGGTAGGCCGTGGCATTTAAATTATGCCCAATTGGCACTAAGGGGCCTAAAGTGTGCCAAGAAAACATCCCCCACACCATTACACCACCACCACCAGCCTGCACAGTGGTAACAAGGCATGATGGATCCATGTTCTCATTCTTTTTACGCCAAATTCTGACTCTACCATCTGAATGTCTCAACAGAAATTGAGACTAATCAGACCAGTTAACATTTTTCCAGTCTTCAACTGTCCAATTTTGGTGAGCTCTTGCAAATTGTAGCCTCTTTTTCCTATTTGTAGTGGAGATGAGTGGTACTCGGTGGGGTCTTCTGCTGTTGTAGCCCATCCGCCTCAAGGTTGTGCGTGTTGTGGCTTCACAAATGCTTTGCTGCATACCTCGGTTGTAACGAGTGGTTATTTCAGGCAAAGCTGCTCTTCTATCAGCTTGAATCAGTCGGCCCATTCTCCTCTGACCTATAGCATCAACAAGGCATTTTCGCCCACAGGACTGCCGCATACTGGATGTTTTTCCCTTTTCACACCATTCTTTGTAAACCCTAGAAATGGTTGTGCGTGAAAATCACAGTAACTGAGCAGATTGTGAAATACTCAGACCTGCCCGTCTGGCACCAACAACCATGCCACGCTCAAAATTGCTTAAATCACCTTTCTTTCCCATTCTGACATTCAGTTTGGTGTTCAGGAGATTGTCTTGACCAGGACCACACCCCTAAATGCATTGAAGCAACTGCCATGTGATTGGTTGATTAGATAATTGCATTAATGAGAAATTAAACAGGTGTTCCTAATAATCCTTGAGTAGTATATATATATATATATATATATATATATATATATATTATTTGCCATACTATAGCCTCGTGCCCGTACATCTCTCACACACACATCACTCCGCTTGCTGTGCACATGCAGAAATGCTGTCTGTTCGCACTCAAGTTGTCAATCACGCGAATGGCAGAGCAAAAGTAATTTACACTTAACTTAGATGTTTACATGGACTTATACAGTTATTCTGCCCAAAGTAGCTGCAATAGTTGCCAGTGCGCAGGCGCAGGGTAAATGCGTAAATACTGCTCATGGCATGTGGATAAAAAGTGCACTGGTATATTGCTGCACAGATTTAAAAATGTAAACTTAAAAATGTATGTCATAAGAGCCCAGTTACAGAATCACCCTGAAAATAACCATCACATTACACTGAAAAGCCCGCGTTAGCATTAGAGCCACAACTTACCTCAGCATGCCTTAAGTTGGAGCTGCAATTTTAATCTTGAAATATCCACTTGTCTTGGTGTAAAATAAACACATTGCATGACAAAACTATTATTTTTTCACTGTGCGGTGCGAAGAAAGTGTTTCACTTTGAAGAGCATGATGCTGCAGCAGTGCTAGACTTGGCTTGAGTGACAGTTTGTGACAGCACGCGCAGCTGTGAACTTCCACTGTCGTAAAAGTCCCATTTAATAATCTCTCAATAAATTACAAATTAACTCAAATTAAACCCAGTAATGTTACTACAGGAATGCTGCCCACTGTAACGAAGTAAAAGTACATTTTATTTAATTAAAATTTACCTGAGTGAGAGAAAAAGTACCCACTTTTAAACCTACTCTAAAAGTAATTTTCTTTCAAAAAGGTTCCCAAGTAAATGTAATGAATTAAATGTAGTACGTTACTACCCACCTCTGTAAAGACCCTAAAAATGATATCAGTATGACCAGAGGTGGGTAGAGTAGGCAAAAACCTTACTCAAGTAAAAGTACAATTATTAAAGTAATATTGTTAAAAATTACTCGAGTTAGAGTAAGAAAGTATCCAATAAAAAGAATATTCAAATAGTGGGTAACTAGTTACTTTCACATATAACATAATGGATGTTTACTCTTCTATATTCCAGTACATGAAACACATTTAACATGCATTACAGAATGGTTGTTAATAATAATAATAATAATAATAATAATAATAATGTTAATAATGGAAATTGTCATCATTCACCACCATGTTGTTCCAAAAATATATATATATCTTTATTAATATAAATTATTATAATATATATATTTTTTTACTATTAAATCTCCTTCATGCCCAGTAGGTGGCGATCTGCCAGAGAATCACCAAAAACACAAGAAGAATGTGAAAGTGAAGATTTATTAGTAAAAAAGGATTTAAATATTGACCTGTTTCTCACCCACACTTGTCATGTCCCTTCTGAAGACAAATTGAACCAATATCATTTGAATTATTTTAATGCTGCCTTTATGTGCTTTCTGAGCTTCAAAGTTTTGGTACCCATTCACTTGCATTCTAGTATAAACTAACAGAGCTGAAATATTCTTCTACAAATTTTATGTTCAGCAAAAGAAGAAAAAACACATCTGGGATTGCATGAGGGTGATTAAATGATGCGAGAATTTTACATTTTGGAAAAATTATTATTACTATAAGGATATGTTAGACAATAGACAGAATGCTAACTTTAATCATCATTTACTTTCACTGCATGTTTTTTCCCTCCATATTGTGAAATGGAATGGTGACTGAGACTGTCATTACCTAACATGTCTAACATCTTTTGGGCTTGTTTTACTGTGGATATAGATACTTGTCTACGTGTTTCTTGCAGCATGTGAAACAATCTGTTAACAATTGTTGGAAAAATTACTCATGTCATGCATAAAGTAGATGTCCTAAACGACTTGCCCAAATTATAGTTTGCTAATATGAAATCTGTTTTAATGACTTCAACCCAAGTGTATGTAAACTTCTGACTTTAACTGTATGTTTTAGATATGTTATTGTGACAGATCTCTTCACAACAATTGATCCGGATGAACAATCAAAACTTGCATTTTTCTTTGACACACTTTTCAGTTTAACACAAATGGTTTTACTTTTCAGCAACAAATGCACTCAGTCACACACACAGCTTTGTGTGTCTCTCTTCCTCAGGCTGTCTGGATTGCCCTTTTTTCCCTATCCAGCTCTCACTACAACACTAAACTGCTGTTAAGAGATCATTTACCACAGGCGTCAATCCTTACCACTCTTCCTCTCCTGGCCTCGCACTCCACAGACATCTCTCGGCAAAGCCCCCATCACCACAGTTATATCTAAAATCTAGATATTATAGTATAATGTATTTAAATTAATATAAAACATATTGCAATTAAACGTGTGATAAATCCAAATACTGCCGAGTCTATGATGTAATTTTATGAAATGAAGTGAGAAAGGATTGACAAGGACAAAGTTGCTATGCTTTATCAGCTTTATCTACTTCAATGGGGAAAAAATTAAATCTGCAGAACTGTTGGCTAAGCTTACTTTTCAATAACATACCAATAACTTATAGTGACTTGCAAGCACTGGTATGTCCTTCAGTAAATGCTAATCCAGTGGCCAGTAAGCAACCACTAGGAACACCAGCAACTGTATAGTAATGTCCTAGTAATCAGCCACAACACCCTTGCAGCCTCATGATGGCAAATCTTTGCACAGGCATTTACTGTAAAGAAAATATAAAAATCTAGTTGTGATTTGTGAAGGCCTTATTTGAATACAGATGACTAAATCTAACTGGAGTGACAGGTATTGTATGTGTCAGCTCTGGCCATTCTTCACTTATTTAACTGGGCCATTCATTATGCAACAGTTCCACACTAGCTTATGCAAAGATTTGGACCAACCTGTGAAGAGCAGCCATGCCTAAAAAAACATACCCTGCTGCTATTTGAAGCATTTTGATCAAGTATTAAATTTTTTGTGTAATAACATGTATTTCTGTGCTCTAAATTAAGGACTCAATATGGACTATCACTGCTTCTCATTAAAGTGTGTATTTTCCTGACACATCATATTTTAGAAATCATATATTACACGTGTTCTCATTGCAATTTAACATTTCATAGAAATTACACAACATGTGGTATGCTGTGTAATGTTAAACTACAATGAGTCCTCTAACTCTAACTTAGTGATGCTGGCAAACGATGGGCATATTCAGCTGCCAGGATACAGGCAGTGTGTGTAATGAACACTGGTGAGGGCACCTTCCCCTTCTGTCATCGGAGATCGGGTTCACCTGAGTATTAACCAGTAAAACCACATTTCCTATTAACCCACATACCTAGGTCTGATTATGCCCCAGCTGTTCTTTGTTATCTCGTCCCTATTTAAATCATGTCTGTTTTCCATTTCACTGCGAAGTCTTGTTTGCTCCGGCTACATTACCAAGCGTTATCCTGTTTACTCTGAGATTTACCGTGTACCAACCTTGCTTTGTTCTCCGACCCTGTTTGATTGCCACTGCCCTGTGAGTACCCAGCCTGTTTATCGATCTCCATTGTCTGCTGCCTGCCCTGATCTTCTGCTTGCCCTGTTATCGTATCTGCCTGCCCTGTTATCGTATCTGCCTGCCTACTATATTCCTGTCTGCTTGTGGTTTGACCCTGCCTGTACGTTTGACTATTCCTCTGTCCAATAAAACCCGCTTATGGATCTCAACCCACTTGAGTCTTCATTACAGAAGACTTCGCCAAACATCGATCCAGCGGTGATTTCACGTATGGCCGAAGAACTCTCTGTTCAAGCTAACCTGCTTGCTTCACAACAACATCAACTCGGTCGGCTCACGTCAGCGGTAGAGGAGATGATGCGCTCCATGCAAGCCGTTCACCAGCCCGCGCCTGCACCGGCGCCGGCAGAACCTCAAGCCAGCGCGGAAGCCGCCGTAAATCCCCAGCTCCTCCCATCCGCCAGCCCACGATTCGCACTACCCGACAAATTTGACGGTACACCTTCAAGGTGTAAGGGGTTCATCATGCAGTGCTCGGTTTTTCTCTCACAACAACCGGCGATGTATCCCACTGATGACAGTAAAATTCTCTTTATGAGCTCTGTGCTCACGGGGAGAGCGCTCGACTGGGCCACCGCGGTCTGGACCAACCAGGGGTTCACCCAGTTCTCCTTCGACTCGTTCAGGCAGGGGTTGATTGACGTCTTTGATCACCCCGAGAGTGGTAAGAACGCCGGCGAACAGCTCCTGGCTCTCCGCCAGGGAAACCGCACGGCGGCGGATTACGCACTCTCCTTCCGCACCCTCGCCGCGCAGACCGGTTGGGTGGAATCCACTCATAAGCTCCTCTTCCGGCAGGGTTTGAATGCGGAGCTCCAATCTGAGCTGGCCTGTCGTGATGAGGGAACTTCACTAGAACAGTTCGTCTCCCTGGCGATCCGCATAGACAGCCTCATCCGCTCCAGACGTCCAGTTCAGTGGTCCCCAGCTCGGCGTTCCGCACCTTTTCCAACGACGCACCAACACCACGATACATCAGAGCCTATGCAGGTCGACCGAACCCACATCTCTCCCGAGGAGAGGGAGCGCCGTTTCTCCAATCACCTTTGTTTATACTGTGGCCAAGCAGGACATCAACGTTCCAGCTGCCCTACACGCCCTCCACAACCACAACGGCCAGGGGTGAGTCTGTTAATTTCCTCTACGCAGTCTAAGACCTGCCTCGAAGTTCCCGTTAAGCTCATTTACCTAGCGTCCAGTACCGGTGCGCATGCCATGATAGACTCAGGAGCGGCGGGCAACTTCATTGACGAAGGTTTTTGCAAACTGCACCATATACCTCTGACGGCTTGCTCTCCTTCTTTGACAGTGGCGGCGCTAGATGGTCGTCCCCTGGGATCTGGCCGAGTGTGTTACACCACCATCGATATCCTCCTGCAGGTGGGTGTATTACACACCAAGACCACGCGCTTCTATGTCATTCACTCCCCTCACAACCCAGTCATTCTTGGTCTTCCCTGGCTCCAATTACACGAACCACAAATTTCATGGCGGAACAGTCAAATCACGCGGTGGGGTCCTGACTGCTCGGCGAGATGCTTGAAGCACGTTCAACCCGCCACCGTGGGGGCTACCAAAGTCTCAGAGGGGTCTGACGCCTTCCCCTCGATACCCCCAGCATACGTTGACTTGAGTGAGGCGTTCAGCAAGGCCAGGGCATCACTACTTCCGCCTCACCGTCCCAGCGACTGCGCCATCGAGCTCAACCCAGGAGCTACACCACCCTGAGGCAGAATCTTCCCCTTGTCGGAACCCGAGTCCCTCGCCATGAAATCATACATCGAGGAGGAGCTGGCCAAAGGATTCATCCGTCCATCCACTTCTCCGGCGGCAGCCGGGTTCTTCTTCGTAGGCAAGAAGGATGGTTCTCTTCGTCCCTGCATCGACTATCGTGGCCTAAATGACGTCACCGTCAAATTCCGGTACCCTCTGCCCCTGGTTCCCGCGGCACTGGAACAACTGAGGTCAGCAAAGATCTACACTAAGCTGGACTTGCGCTGTGCTTACAATTTGATCCGCATCCGGGAGGGGGACGAGTGGAAGACCGCCTTCTCTACCACCAGTGGCCATTATGAATATCGGGTCATGCCGTTCGGCTTGTCCAATAGCCCCTCGGTGTTCCAGTCCCACATCAACGATGTCTTCAGAGACATGCTCAATCGGTGCCTGATCGTCTACATTGATGACATCTTAATTTACTCTAACTCTCTCGAGGAACACGTCATTCAGGTCAGGCAGGTACTGAAGCGACTGATCGAACACCAGCTATACGCCAAGGCAGAGAAATGTGAGTTTCACCTGAAGTCCGTCACGTTCCTAGGATACATCATCAGCCCTGAGGGGGTGGCCATGGATGACAGTAAGGTTCAAGCCGTTCTAAACTGGCCTCAGCCCAACACGGTGAAGGAACTCCAGCGTTTCCTGGGATTCGCCAACTTCTATCGGCGGTTCATCAGGAACTTCAGCACCGTCGCCTCACCACTCACCGCCATGGTAAAGTAGGGTCGAACCAAGCTTCTCTGGTCCATCGATGCTCTTCAGGCCTTCGACCATTTGAAGGAACGCTTCACCTCCGCACCGATCTTGCATCACCCCAACCCGGACATCCCCTTCGTGGTGGAGGTCGACGCGTCTGCCACAGGCATTGGGGCTATACTCTCCCAGCGCCAAGGTAACCTGCCTAAACTCTTCCCCTGCGCCTTCTACTCCCGCAAACTCACATCGGCCGAACAAAATTATGACGTTGGCAACCGCGAACTCCTGGCCATGAAGGCCGCCCTGGAGGAATGGCGACACTGGTTGGAGGGAGCCAGAAATCCATTCCTGGTCTTTACGGATCACCGCAATCTGGAGTACCTACGCTTTGCCAAATGACTCAGCCCCAGACAGGCCAGATGGGCCTTGTTTTTTACTCGATTCAACTTCACTATCTCCTACCGCCCAGGATCCAAGAACGTCAAGGCCGACTCACTCTCACGACTGTACGAGGCCGAACCTCAAGGCCCCGTTGCCGAACCCATAATCCCCTCCAAGTTGATCCTAGCTCCCGTCCAGTGGGACCTCCTATCTGACATCGCCCAGGCCCAGGCCACTGCTCCGCCTCCGCCCGAATGCCCGCCTGACCGGACATTTGTGCCTCCCAGCATCCGGGAGAGGGTAATGCGCTGGGTGCACGACGCCCCGAACTCTGGGCACCCTGGCATCACGTCCACCGTTCGCCTCTTAAGGAACCGCTTCTGGTGGGAGACGCTGGCCACCGACACAGCCGACTTCGTGAGTAGGTGTCAAACCTGCAACATGGCCAAGACCCCAAAACAACCACCTGCAGGCCTGCTCCAGCCACTACCCATTCCACAGCGCCCCTGGTCGCACCTCGCCGTGGACTTTATCACGGACTTACCCAACTCCCAAGGCCATACCACGATCCTCACCGTCATTGACCGGTTCTCCAAGGCCTGCCACTGATACCTCTACCCAAGCTTCCCACAGCCCTCGAGACCGCCGAGCAGTTGCTGCAATACGTCTTCCACTACTACGGACTTCCCGAGGATATTGTCTCGGACCGGGGTCCCCAGTTCACGTCCAGGGTCTGGAAGGCCTTCCTCTGGCTCTTGAACATAAACGTCAGCCTCACTTCAGGGTATCACCCACAGTCAAATGGTCAGACGGAGCGCCTGAACCAGGAGATCACCAAGTTCCTCCGAGCGTACTGCCACCGCAACCAGTCGGACTGGAGCCGCTTCCTTCCTTGGGCCGAGTACGCACAGAATTCCCTTCTTAAACCAGCTACCAACCTGACCCCCTTCCAGTGTGTCCTGGGGTACCAGCCCCCTCTCTTTCCTTGGTCCGGCGAACCTTCGGAAGTTCCGAAGGTTCTACTATATTCCTGTCTGCTTGTGGTTTGACCCTGCCTGTACGTTTGACTATTCCTCTGTCCAATAAAACCCGCTTATGGATCTCAACCCACTTGAGTCTTCATTACAGTGTGCATGGCACTGCTCTTCTTTTTTGTAGTCTGTTTGATGTCATGACCTGTTTGAATGTATAATTCACTAGACAAAATGTTATTATCTCTTCAAAACAGCATACTGTCTGTGTTAGTTTAGCTTTGTCATTTGTTTTTGTTGCTCAAAGACAGGAAGGAATTGGAAATGTGATTGTCTGGGTTGTGTGTCTGGAATTGAGGACTCAAGAGCAGAACAGGGAAAGGTCAAGTTTGTCTGTCATTAGTCTTTTTTCTCTCGTCCAAATCCTTCTTGCCCATAACCTACCTTTTTTACAGTCTTTCAGTCATTCATTCATTCTTTCTTTCAATCTGTATGCACATCTACCTGTCCTTTTTTAAGAGCAATCTTTAAATAAGTACTCAATTTGATAGTTGGATCAGGTTGAGATCTGGATTGAGATGTGAGATTTGTGATCGGTCATCTGATGTGTTTACTTTGCTTGTTGTTTTCTTGTTTATGAATTCTCTAGAGCATACAAGGAATACACTGAAATTCCTGTCTCATCTTCAGATAAGGACCAGTGAGCATGTCAACAGTAACCAAGCGAAGAGGTGATGCCAGTGTGTTTATGCAGAGAGGGATTTATATTTTGTTTCCCATACGAAAAAATTATTTGGCACTGTATATGCAAATCACAAATATTTTTTTTTTTAATTTAACTTTGAAAGTGGATCTCTGAAAAACCTAAAGGGGTTTTCTCCACAATTCACTTAAAACCAGTGTGCAGAATGTGGAAGTAGGCTACACATATTAAAATAGAAATTAAATTCATTCAAATTTCTGATAACACCCCAAATCATTCATCAATCATCTTCACTCATGACCATAAACCAAGTGGCCAAAATGTAAAAATACCAATAGTTCCCTATGCAAGGGCTATACATATACACCAATTATACAGTATTGCATTTTAATGTGTGAGTGTGTGTAAACTAATCTAAATCATCTAAAGGAAGGAAAATTCAGACTTCATCTTCCCTGCAAAAAGCTCGGTCCAGAATTCAGTTCTTCACTGAATCATTCTTGATATAACACACTGTCTTAACTAGACACAATCGTGATAAAGTGACAGGACATTTTTGATCACTATTTCTGTGACATCACGCTGGGTAGTTCTGCCCACTGTGGAATCTCATTTGTCAAAAATCCTGCTTCTCATAACTGTACATTGAACATAACATATCTTCTCTTTGGCTATGATTGTATAATGCCATGCCATTCTATGTTCAGTGTGAACAGACACATTTTCTCTCAGACATATTATGGTGTAATAGTAACAGTCCTAGTAAATTAATCAAAGTCCTTGCTACACAGGCTGTCTGAAGAGTGATTGACAGTGATGGAGTCCAATGAGGTCACAGCCCTCATCCTGTCCAGCCCTTCATCTCAGGCTGCTCTCAGCTGGCTTGGAATGACATGCTACTTTAGGACCTTTGTTCCTTTGAGAGAACAGTGAGAACACTGTGCACAGAAGGGCCTTGATTGCTGTCTGATGACTGGCATTGCCAGCTGAAAGCATGGCAGAAACTAGATTCCTTGAGCGGCCATCTCTGTTTTTGAGACTAGTTACCCAGCCAGTCAGGTTGAACTGGAGTGTCTCACACTGGAAAGAATTTATTCATAAATGACTGTGACTCACAATGTAAATACCATTCAAACAATATAGTATATATGAGATTAGTTTAAATGTGTCCCAAATCGATAATGCACTGCTAATTTATACTTACTGGACAAACAGGCCTCTTTTAGTTAGCCTAAATATTATGACAAAATTATGAAGTGTTTATTCGGTGATATTTCTCCTGTTTGCACAGATATCTGAAATTCTTGACCTAGGAGAACTCCATGCTAGGTAAGAAGATTGTTGCTAGCTTACTATCTTAACATTAAAAATGTGTAAATCTTGAAGCCCGCCTCTCTGAGTATGCTCAAAAGTACACTTATTTGGTATATACACTGATGAGCCAAAACATTATGACCAATCACAGGTGAAGCGAATAAAATTGGTCATCTCCTATCAAGGGCTCACGTCAAGGTCTGGGTAGATTAAATGGTAAGTGAACAGTCAGTTCTCATAGTCAACGTGTTGAATACAGAAGAAATGGGCAAGAGTGACTTTGTCAAGGGCCAAATTGTAATTGCCAGATGACTGGGTCATCTATTGATGGCAAGGGTATTCCCTGATGGCAGTGGCCTCTTTCAGCCACACTGCACAAATTGTTTGGGAATGTTTGAGGAGCATGATGAAGAGTTGAAGGTGATTTCCAGATCTGAATCTGATGGAGCGTCTGTGGGATGTGATGGATCAGCAAGTCTGATCCATGGTAGCTCCACCTAACAACTTACAGGACTTGAAGGATCTGCATACATCTGTATATATAAATACACTGGGGGCCAAAAGTTTGGAATAATGTACAGATTTTGCTCTTATGGAAAGAAATTGGTACTTTTATTCTCCAAACTGGCATTCAACTGATCACAATGTGAATTTGAATGCCACTTTGGTGAATAAAAGTACCAATTTTTTCCATAAGAGCAAAATCTCTGCAATATTCCAAACTTTTGGCTGCCAGAGTATATGGAAGGAATAATTGACAACAGACTCTATGTTGTGTGTCTGGACCGCATTACCACCTTGGCGTGCATTATTTTTCAACAATTTAAAGGGCCAGAGTCAATTATTCCGCTTATACCACGGCTACCACAAATTAAGACATCGTTCAGGTTTTTATCTCTTATCTCTTATGAGAGGAAATACTTTCTTTCGCGACAGATTCAGTGTCTTGCTTTAATACAGCCTGAGCTGTTTGTTGCTAGTTTGAAAACTTAGCAACAGAGGATTGTACTGCTTTACTCAAGGACTTACTGGAGTAATGAGGTAGTGCATTTGTGCATGTGTGAGCTTGTGTTTGAGGGATCGAAAGAGAGAAGCTCAGAATCTGAGAGAGATCGCCTGTGGGATTACCTTTATTTATCAGAAGTAACTTCACTTCGAAAACGTCACGTTAGGACTAGCAATGGAGGTTGCACTGCTTTTCAGCGAGTTTATAGAGTGAAAGTCAATACTCGGGTGAGAGGGTCCTATGGTGGTGAGTGAAAGGAACAGTAGAGGTGGGATTCGTGACAGATTCCTGCGAACGGCTTCTGATGCGGGAGGTTGGCGACTCCAGGGTCTCCCCTCTTGGATGAACAGTGGGCTTGAGCAAAGAGACATGGAAAGTGGGGGAGATGTGATTAGTGGGAGGCATTGCAAGGTGGCTTTTTACAGGAGATATGAAGTCTGAGATCACGGGTAGACAGCCAGGCCCACTTACTGGGATTTTAATGTGGATTGGGACAATGATGACGATTGGCCTGTTCCTTTTGTCTCCTGACTGCCTGGTGAAGATGGACGTGAGCTAGATTGAACTCTCTGAATAACCCTCTCACGAAGCTGAAGTGGACCATTGGACAGGTGGCAGGCAGTGGATCGTTGGTGTGAGCACTGGTGATCTCTGTCATCATGTCCCATTGGACCGGAGTGACAATCAGTGTGTGTGATAAGATGGGTTCTTCAGTAGGGGTTTGCAGTGAGTGTTCAAACTGGCATGAGAGAGCATCGGCCTTGACGTTCTTAGAGCCTGGATGATATGTGATAAGCGAGTAAAGAATAATGCCGATCGAGCCTGTCTTGGGTTAAGTCTCTTGGCAGTACGTAAGTACTCTAGGTTCTGAGGATCTGTTAGAACTAGGAAAGGATGTTTAGCCCCCTCCAACCAATGGCACCACTCTTCTAATGCTGCCTTCGTGGCAAGTAGCTCTCGGTTCCTGAAATCATATTTCTGTTCAGCGGAGCAGAGTTTGCGTGAATAAAAGGCACAGGGGAATAGTTTAGGAGATGTTCCGTACCGGTGAGAGAGTATGGCTCCGATTCCAGTGTTAGATGCATCGACCTCGATCATGATATGAATGGTGAAGAATGGGGAGCGTTGGTGAAATTTTGAGATCTTTGAACGACTGGAGAGCACCACATGAGTCATGAACTTTTCGTCTTAGACATGGAAGTCAAAGGCGATGCCACAGTACTGAATCCCCTTATGAAGCACCTGCAGAAATTGGCAAAACCTAGGAAACGCTACAATTCTTTTAATTTGGTGGGTTGTGGCCAATCCAGAAAACTGCTCTCACCTTGTTCTCATCCACAGCTACACCCTCTGGGCTGATGATATATCCAAGAAACAAAACAGAGGTTTGGAGGAACTCACAGTTTTCAGCCTTGACATAGAATTTGTTGGTGATGAGGCATTGTAGAACAGCTCGGACGTGTGACATGCTCTTCGTAAGAGTTGGAGTAGATGAGTACATCATCGATGTATGCGATTACCCCTGATTCAGAAGATCTTGGAAGCCATCATTTATGAAGGCCTGGAAGTCAGAAGGACTGTTGGCTAATCCGAAAGGCATCATTCAGTATTCATAGTGGCCAGTGCTGGTTGAGAAAGCTGTTTTCCACTCGTCCCCCTCTCGAATGTGAATGAGGTTGTAAGCTTTGCTTACAAAAAGATCGAGTTTAGTGAAGAACTTGGCAGTGCAAAGTTGTTCAAGGGCAGCTGGAACCAATGGCAGGGGATAACGAAACATAACAGTGATGTCATTAAGACTGCGATAATCAATGCATGGGTGAAGCCTTCCTTCTTTCTTATATATGAAGAAGAAAGCAGCTGAAGCAGGGGAAGTTGAGGGTCGGATAAATCCCTTGTCTAGTTCTTCCTCAATGTAAGACTTCATGGCCTCAGACTCGGGTTTTGACAAGGGGAAGATTCTTCCTCGTGTGGGTGAGGTACCGGGTAAAATTTAAATGGAAAAATCACTAGAGCGATGAGGAGGTAGTTGTGAGGCTTTGGTCTTGCAGAGGGCTTCAATTAAATCAGCATACTCAGGTGGTAGATTCGTAATAGAAGTGGATTCCACTTGAACAGCCACAGCTCTAATAGTTTTGGAAGGAAAGGGCTTAAAGCAGGTTGAGATCCAGGTACTGGACCACTGGGTGAGTTGCCGATTGCTCCAAGAAATTTGAGGGTTATGTTCCTGCAACCAAGGTAACCCTAAAAATGACTGAGTACTGGGTTGATGGGATGATATAAAAGCGAATGGTTTTAATATGTAGTGCTCCAACTTGCAATGTGATATCTTTGGTAGTGTGATGCACATGACCATCACCTAGCAGCCATCCGTCTAACACTGCCACTGCCAAAAGAGAATCACAGGGGTTAAGTGGAATATTATGAGCCCTGGCAAAATCCACATCGTTGAATTTGCCTGCTGCCCCAGAGTCCAGGATGGCTGTGGTGAAAACAGATCTGTGAACAAGGAACATTGATGAACGAATCCCTTACATTTGGTTGATGACCCATTGAATTTTTCAGGGAAGGCAAGGCGTGGATTAGCAATGGATGTGCCGGATGTAATCGGGTGAGATACTGGATTGAGTGAGGAAGTTAACTGGCTAGGTGTTGACAAACGAAGGTTTTGCATTGTTTTAACAAGTTCCTTTGTAAGCGACGTCAGTCGATTAAGCTGTTGGTGATGTGTGGCCAGCACATTGGCTTGCGCTGAGACTTCGGTGGTTAGTTGATGCAAAGCAGCTAGATTGGTTTTTGGCAAAGTCTTCTGTAATGAGGAGTCATCAGACTTTAGATCCATGTGCAGCTTTATTAATAATAATGAAAACAGGTAAACAGGGAAAGGTCAATCACTAGCAGTAGCAGTATCCAAGGAAAATCAAAGGGGTGGTCACAAACAGACAAGTGATCAGGGCAGGCAGCAAACAATCAGAGTAGTAGTCCAGGTAAACAGTAGTAAATGTAGGCAGGCAGCAGAGAATCAAACAGGGGGAAATCAGAGAGAGTGAGAGTGAGTGAGTGAGTGAGTCTTATATAGCTGAGTTGATGAGGAACAGGTGAGCATGTAATCAGAACCAGGTACGGGGTTATGGGAAGTGTAGTTTATAGAGTGAAAGTCAATACTCAGGTGATGGAGTCCTCTGGTGGTGAGTGGAAGGAACAGTGGAGGGGGGATTTGTGACACTCAAGTTTTTATTTATGTTAGTACTTTTACTTCTACTTGAGTCATTATTTTATTTAAAGTAATTGTACTTTTACTTGATTACAGTTTTTGGCTACTCTACCCACCTCTGTCTGTTAGTCACATGTCTGTGAATTTTGTTCAGTTTATGTCTAAGTTGTTGAATGTACACATGTTAAATTTGCTTAAAATAAAAGCAGTTGAAAGTGAGAGAACATTTCTTTTTTTGCTGAGTTTAAATTTCAAGGAGGAACACACTCGAGGTTCATGCATATCCTAGTACAGAAACCGATTGTGTGGAGCAGTGCTCACTTATTTTATTATCATTATTACTTATTTATGTTACGCACAATGCATGTCCCGAGCAAAAAAAACATTGGAGCAAATTTGTTGTACATAGAATGGAGACTTAACCTGCCAGTGGTGAGCCAGGTGTGGGAGAGATATGGACAGGCTGCTGTAGCTCTTTGAATCGCCCGAAAACACTCACTCACTATTATCTGAACCAGTGTCAAAACTGAAACAGCATGAGAGAGACCCAGCATGTGAGCAACAGAGACTGAACGAAAGCCATAGAAAATATTAGATTTAGATTTAAAACTGCAGCATTCGATTTGTTTTATATCTCTATGTATAGTGGCTTATAATGCATTAGCAATGTACAATTAAGTTTGTCTTGACAATACAGCTTGATATAAATGGAATCTGCCTATATGATCGTATTATTAAAAAAGTCCACTGGAAAATGGCAGATGTTTTGCCCAACTATTAATTACAGCATGTCAACTAATTTAATGGTATGGATTTAATACTAATGAATTGATGTTTCATGGTAGTGTGGTCCGATACTTAAGTAGTAGGTAAATTTGGATGCAACCCTTGATTTTACAATATAGGCATATTTATTGTTATCAACCATAGGTTGATAAAAAAAAAAGTAGAATAATATCTTCTGAGTAGAAATGACTGATTATTAGTAGTGGAGAAGAAGGGCGTGTGTGTGTGTGTGTGGATGTATAAGGAGTGGAAGAGAATGCTGTTTTGAACTGTACAGCGCCTGCAGTCCAATCTGTGTCCTGACCAGAAAATAAAGCAATTTGTTATCTACTGAGTCTCTGCAGGGGTGCCTCCTCAGCACTTTTCCTACACTCTGTGTGCATAAGAGAGAGAGGGCGTGAGAGAGCGTGTATGTAATTTCAGTTGTGATGTGCTCAGTGTATGTTCCACCACATTACCTTAATTGGCCAGGTTTTTCTCAAACCCTCTGCTTTGCTCTGTGAGTCCCTAACAGACACAAATCTCTGCACTTTCTTCATCTAAACACATCTCTTATAATAAAGTGCAGGGCAAAATAATCTAATCCCAGAGGTAAAGCCTGTTAGAGATGCTAAATTGTGTCGGAGAGAGTATCAAATTTACGTAGACCTCACTCGCTTTGTGCTATTATGGTGTTTTTGTGGTTGCAGTGCTTTGTGAAGATAGCTGGTAATGTTGCTGTGCAGAGCATATATTAATTTTCAGAATAAATAGGGATTTATTTGGTTTATCCTCTCTGAAATTGTAGCACCTGACTGGAAAAATATTGAGGTCAAAATCCAAAGACTTTTAATGAGATTTAATGAGGTGGGATTATTTCATATATTGGCATGCTTCTCGTTTTACCTCATGAAGGCCAATTTGTCTGAATAGTTTTGCACCAGAACAGGACACAAACACTTTCAACTGGCTTTGGAGTAATAAGAGAGTGGAATTACACAGAGAGGTTATTGTGTGTGTGTGTGTGTGTGTGTGTGTGTGTGTGTGTGTGTGTGTGTGTGTGTGTGTGTGTGTGTGTGTGTTTGTGTTTCTGAATATATTATTTATGTAAGCCTGTGCAGGTGTGATCAAGAGCTCTTTATCTCCCTGTGAGAAGCACCTGTCTGCATTTAGGATGAGAGAGAGAGAGAGAGAGCAACTATCCAAAAAGTGAAGGCAGTTGCCTTATTGCCTTGCTGCACAGTCAATGAGTGTGTTTACCTGCACACCAATTTGCTGATAACTACTAAAAATCAGCTTTTTCAAAAATTCTGACAACGCAAGAAAAATGTGTTCACATGAGATTTTAAATCATCGGATTAACAAATCTGCTTTTGACTTCAAAACGTAAACAGGCATACACATAACACATGCGCACATTAGATAAGTCAGTAAGAATGCCGGTAAAGGTGTTTACATGCAGAGCGAAATCAGGGTAATGAGCAAAAATCTACGTGTAACGATCGTTTTTTTGCCAACTCGCCAGTTCTCCGATACGCCACAGCTTGTTCCTCGGCCACTCCTCCACCCTCTATCGGATGACAGCCGCACCTCTCCGGGCGGATCAGAGGCAGTCCTCCATCCCCGCCACGTTCTCGGGGGAACAGAAGGGGTCTCCCCTGCCCCTGGCAGTGGTTCTCTCGCTCCAGGCGGTCAGTTAGGAGCCCCTTCTCGCCTCGCGGTCGGCGGCACCAGTGTAACGTATTCAATGGAAAGGAGGAGGCGAGAACCGGCTTGACGATATAAATAATAGTTTTAATGATAAACTTAAAAGACAACATAAACACACACATGACGGACATGTCCGTAAACGATCTCTCTCCCGCACGATCCTCTGCAGTCGACCTTTATGGCAACTGTATTCCCTGATGGCAGTGGCCACTTTCAGCAGGATAATTTGCCCTGCCACACTGCAAAAAGTGTTCAAGGTGTTGACTTGACCTCCAAATTCCCCAGATCTTAATCCGATTGAGCATCTATGGGATGTTCTGGACCAACAAGTCTGATCCATGGTGGCCCCACCTTGCAACTTACAGGACTTAAAGAAACTGCTGCTAATTTCTTGGTGCCAGATACCACAGGACACCTTCAGAGGTCTTGTGGAGCCTCGACGGGTCAGAGCTGTTTTGGCGGCACGAGGGGGGACCTACATGACATTAGGCAGGTGGCTTTAATGTTGTAGCTGATCGGTGTATGTCACATGATTATCTAAGACTAATTAAAGTGAGCTTTAAAGAGAACCAAGCAAATAGTTAACGAATACAATCTTGGTAGAAATAGAATAATGAGTTAAAAAAAATATGTGTTTATACCACTTTCAACAGCTCCATTAAATACCAATTGTATTATTTCTACCACCCTCTGAACTGCAGACACAGGATTATAGTTGTTATAGGCAGCAAAGGATATATAGTGTCTATGCTGCCTTGAAAAATGTACCCAATGGAGGCATTTTAATGAAAAGACTTTTATGTAAATATTATAGACATTTTTACGTTAGCAAGAGTGAAAAAGAGAGAGAGACCATTCACCAGTACTCACAGCACTCACAGTCAGTTCTGTCTATGTGACTTTCGATTGTGTACAGAAACTGTATTTTTAAGCTAACAGATCTACAGATGAAGCAGATTTGAACCCTTAGTGGTGGAAAGTAGGGTTTCAGGCATTTGTGCATTGTATAAAGGTGCCCCACTGTGTTGTATGATAATGTCTATAGTTTTATAAAAAAGGACTGATTATATTTTGTGAGGCAAACAGCAAACCCTTTATAAGTGTGTGTGATACTGTAAGAACGTAATTGCTGTAATGCAGGAAACTAATCTTAATGGCAGATGATTAGATGATGCACGCTGTCTTTCCATGTGCTAGTGTCTGACACATTGTTCACACGTACAGAACAACACAGTGCATATGAACGCAAAACTGCAGGATGCACTTCACTTCATCTATCTATCTATCTATCTATCTATCTATCTATCTATCTATCTATCTATCTATCTATCTATCTATCTATCTATCTATCTATCTATCTATCTATCTATCTATCTATCTATCCACCCCCCCACTTTCTGTCTGTCTGTTTACAGTATCTATTCATTCATCCATCCGTCCGTTCATCTGTCCGTCCTCTCTCCTTCCATTTGTCTGTCAATATGTATGTCTATATCTGCCTGTCCATCCATTCATCCACCCCCCTTCTATCTATCTATCTATCTGTCCGTCCGTCCGTCCGTCCTTTCTGTTTGTCTTCTATTTGTCTGTCTGTCTTTCTGTCTGTCTGTCTATTTATCTGCCTTTCTATCTGTCTGTATATCCATCCATCATCCCTCTCTTTTTGTTTGTCTATCCATCCATCCATCTCTCCATCCATCTGTCTGTCCATCTGTCTGTCCTCTGTCTGTCTGTCTGTCTGTCTGTCCATATGTCTGTCTATTTATCTGTCTGTCCATCCATTCATCCACCCCTCTCTTTCTGTCTGTCTATCTATCCATCCATCTGTCCTCTCTGCCTGTCTGTCTGTCTGTCTGTCTGTCCATCTCTCTGTCTGTCTATTTATCTCTCCATCCATCCATCCATCCCCCTCTCTTTCTTTCTGTCTGTCTGTCTATCCATCCATCCATCCATCCATCCATCCATCAATCCATCCACCCACCCACAAACGTGTCTGCATTTTAAGATATTCATTAAGGCATTATTTATAAGGTTTATTAAGCTGTGGACTTGTCCCCATAATGTAGGCAAACTCTGACCGACACACGCATTTCTCATCTCAATCTTTCTCTCTTTGTAGTGCGCTCTTAATAATTTTAATTGTGAATGTATCTCTAAGACCTATACAATTGTATTTTTTTCATTATGTACCCTGTATCTTTTGTATGTTCTTATCTCTTTTTTAGGTCAGTGAAGTTGCTCTTGATGGGTGTTTTTATCACTATGGTGTTTTTCTGTCTGAAATGAGTCAGATTGTGTCTAGCGTTGAGTGAAATAGCCCTAGAGCAGTGAGCTCTTGCACACACTATCATTATATAATTCAGTCAGCCTTTTCCAATGATCTCTGATCGGTAGCAGCTGACGAGAGGTAGAGTTTTTTTGGACCACAGCCAAGAGACATGCTGTACAGACTCATCTTTATGAGTGCATGTGTGTTCTCACTTGTGTGTGCACAGTATAGTTAATATTTGTGTAGTTGGTCTTACATAGAGGATGATAAATATGAATGAGTGTAGTGTGTCAGACATATATTTTCAGATTGCTGGGTTAGGAACCCAGAAGTAAACTATGACAGAGTAAATGGCACTGCTGATGTATAGAGGAAAATGGGAGACCATTGTTAATGTTATTGCAGTGTTAAAAATAAAAGAGAGAGATGGATTACTTTAGTCAAAAGAAAGAGGCCAATTTTACTGTCATTCCCTCAGCAGCAGTTTTTGTTACTCCATTGCAGCAGTGTAGTTTGCTGGATATTGTTTCTTATATAACACAAAGTATAGTGATTTAAATATACATTACATTATTTAATAAATTAATATCAATATAAATAAAAAATGAATGCTCAATTAATGTGGAAATACATCACTGATTACTGTGAAAATGTTTGTAAAGTCCATCATTAACAAAGTTGTACACTTTCTCGTTTCGCAAAGTCCAAGTGGGAGGTTAACTAATTAAATGAACTATGCAACCATAAGTTGAGTATTCATTTCAATGCACATTAAATCTGTTAAACTCTCATCCTCCACAATATTAATTTGCCGGTAGACTGTCTTCTTTGTTTCAGCAATCATGTAGCCACATTCACGATTCACATCAGGGAGTCAACGGTAGCATCACACGGCGCTTTGAACTCGCATGAAATGTACTTGCAAACAATGTCTCTTTCATCATTTTTGTGATAATTAAGACATGATGTCCTTCTGTGGTCATTAATTTGTGCCTTAAAGAGGATGCAAAGTACTTTATTTCTGTCACAAGTCCCATCTCTGCTTGTTTTGTACAAAAAAATAGCGTTAAGAGGTCCTTTCCCCATAAAACGATCATTGACAAGGTTGTTATGTGTGTGTTTTTGTCAGTGTGAGGAGTCCGTGCGGACACATTGCAAAGATTTCGCCCTACTGACCAGTGTGCAGTATGTGCCGGTTTATGCTTTATTTACATTAAATGTGTTAATCACAATTAAGGAAAATTAACGTGTTAAACTTTTTTAATTAATCGCATGTGTTAACACATTAATTTTGACAGCTCTACACAAAACTATCGGAGTAAGAAATAAGAAAGACTCCATTACAGAGCAGCACAAAACCTCTTATGTGCATCCTGAACTCAGAATGACGCACTTCAATGTAACTGGAGTGCTTCAGGGCAATCCTTGCTTCACTGTCAAAACACATCGAAACACAGTTATGTGTGTGTGTTATACCTAGACAATTTAGCAGCTGATCTTGACATTGCTGTGTGGAATAACAGTGTCACTGACCTGTCCTTTAGCTGTGAATCACTTATTTTTAATCTAAATGGACAGATCAAACTGGCAAAATGATTGCAGGTGTGTTGTCTCTGTGGTGCTGGTTGCTAAAGCACAATATCTGATGCAGGAACTAGAGAGAAAATGTACCGATTGAATAATAAAGCAATTAATTGAGACATTTAGCATACAATCCCTTATGCACATTTTTTATGGTTTTACTTTTGTAATAGTATATTATTTTGTGTAATATTTTATATGGAAATGTTTTGTTCATATTTGAGTAAACCTACTTAATTTGTATAAAATCTTTGGCACTAAGTATTATTTTCTATATGTGTTTTGGGTCTATTTAAATTTTTCATAACAAATACATAGTTACATTTTATAGAAAGCATAGTTTCATTGATCTTACCATGTAAAGAGGGCATTTCTTGTAGTGATGTGTACTTCTGAATGTGTTATACAAGAGCTATGCTAACTGTTCAGAAGGGCTCAAAAAAGCATAGTCCCTGAGTACCAATTAACTATAATTTACAGATGGTTGCACAGATTTGCACTCAGTGTTACACAGCATGGCAAGACTATACAGATAAAGCCTAATATATAAAAGGCTGATTAGTCCTGATAGATCGCTGCACTGAATTGTTTTTTTTTCCTCCATCCATTTAATCTCAGTGTGAGCTGTACATATTTATATACAGTATCTCACAAAAGTGAGTACACCCTTCACATTTTTGTAAATATTTGATTATATCTTTTCATGTGACAACACTGAAGAATTGACACTTTGCTACAATGTAAAGTAAGTGAGTGTACAGCTTGTATAACACTGTAAATTTGCTGTCCCCTCAAAATAACTCAACACACAGCCATTAATGTCTAAACCGCTGGCAACAAAAGTGAGTACACCCCTAAGTGAAAATGTCCAAATTGGGCCCAATTAGCCTTTTCCCTCCCCTGTGTCATGTGACTCGTTAGTGTCTCAGGTGTGAATGGGGAGCAGGTGTGTTAAATTTGGTGTCACCACTCCTTCATACTGGTCACTGGAAGTTCAACATGGCACCTCATGGCAAAGAACTCTCTGAGGATCTGAAAAAAAGAATTGTTGCTCTATATAAAGATGGCCTAGGCTATAAGAAGATTGCCAAGACCCTGACACTGAGCTGCAGCACGGTGGCCAAGACCATACAATGGTTTAAAAAGGACAGGTTCCAACAGGCCTCGCCATGGTCAACCAAAGAAGTTGATTGCACGTGCTCAGCATCATATCCAGAGGTTGTCTTTGGGAAATAGACATATGAGTGTCGTCCCAGAAGGAAGCCTCTTCTAAAGATGTTTCACAATAAAGCCGGCAAACAGTTTGCTGAAGACAAGCAGACTAAGGACATGGATTACTGGAACCATGTCCTGTGGTCTGATGAGACCAAGCTAAACTTATTTGGTTCAGATGGTGTCAAGCGTGTGTGGCGGAAACCAGGTGAGGAGTACAAAGGCAAATGTGTCTTGCCTACAGTCAAGCATGGTGGTGGGAGTACCAGGGTCTGGGGCTGCATGAGTGCTGCCGGCACTGCTACATTTCATTGAGGGAACCATGAATGCTAGTATGTACTGTGACATACTGAAGCAGAGCATGATCCCCTCGCTTCAGAGACTGGGCCGCAGGGCAGTATTCCAGCATGATAACGATCCCAAACACACCTCCAAGACGACCACTGCCTTGCTAAAGAAGCTGAGGGTGAAGGTGATGGACTGGCCAAGCATGTCTCCAGAACTTATCCCTATTGAGCATCTGTGGGGCATCCTCAAACGGAAGGTGGAGGAGCTTAAGGTCTCAAACATCCACCAGCTCCGTGATGTCATCATGGAGGAGTGGAAGAGGACTCCAGTGGCAACCTGTGAAGCTCTGGTGAACTCCATGCCCAAGAGGGTTAAAGCAGTGCTGGAAAATAATGGTGGCCACACAAAATATTGACACTTTGGGCCCAATTTGGACATTTTCACTTAGGGGTGTACTCGCTTTTGTTGTTTAGACATTAATGGCTGTGTGTTGAGTTATTTTGAGGGGACAGACAATTTACACTGTTATACAAGCTGTACACTCACTACTTTACATTGTAGCAAAGTGTAATTTCTTCAGTGTTGTCACGTGAAAAGATATAATCAAATATTTACAAAAATGTGAGGGGTGTACTCACTTTTGTGAGATACTGTATATTTATATATACTGTGTTGTCTTAGCCGGACCGAGCGAAGACTTTAAATGAACATCAGTGATCCACTATAAGACTAATTACTTCTGAAGAAATTTTTAATATTCATACCAACACTTAGCGACATGTCGGAGGCAATCTTGTGCTCTCCAACAGCCACGCCCCATATCTATGCTACCAATCTATGTTGCATAACTCATTCCACCAAACAACAGCATGCAATGCCAAACAGCATGAAACAGCCATCACTCTCTGGCATATTACAGACCTATAGTACAAAGTAATGTTATCTAACATCACAAAAATGTCACAAACACTGTGTGACAGTAAAACACCATACCAGTGCACTAGAAACTAAGGCTGTGAATCTGTATTCTGTAACTCAACTGGAATGCACTGGCACTGAATTGCACCCCAATGCAGTCTAGACATCTTACCCTCTAATTAGCAGGTTTGTCTGTTTTTGCTACACATATTTCTAACAGGTTCAAAAAATCAATCATGCAGCCATGCCATCTCCTTTTAGTCAGAACAATATTTACAGTTGAATAAGGCTCTTCTCTGTGCCTGACAATTCTCCTGCACATAAAATGAGATTCAAAAGGTGGTGGTGGTGGTGGCGTGTGGTGTGGTGGCGTAGTGGGCTAAAGCACATAACTGTTAATCAGAAGGTTGCTGGTTCGATCACCACAGCCACCACCATTGTGTCCTTGAGAAAGGCACTCCAGGTTGCTCTCGGGTCATTGTCCACTGCAAGTCGCTTTGTATAAAAGCATCTGCCAAATGCATAAATGTCTGTCGGTAAATTAAAAGGAAATTGTTAACTGAATCTAGTGTAGAAGAACTTGCCTGCACAAAGCCAAGACCTGAATGACAAGACAGTGAATACCTTTGGGATCAATTTGAATGCTGACTGTGAGACCCATCATCACAAAACATCAGTGCCTAACTAATGCTTTTATTACTGAATGGGAGCAAATTCCTGAAGCCATGTTTCAACATCTTGGAAAGCCTTCTCAGAACAGTGGAAGCGATTGTAGCAGCAAAGGGAGGGTCTACTACCTATTAATACCCATGGTTTTAAAATAGTTGTTCAACAAGCAAATATGGGTTTAGTGTTCGGGTGTCCATAGGTTTTTGGTCATGTAGTGTACGTGCAAACTAGACAAGATTATACAGCACAGAGTGACTCGCTGGCAGATGATACTGTTGCTCCATTGGTATTTCAGTGTACACACTATATTAATTCTAGCTATATGATTTGGGGAATGGTTGGAAGGTCTCACATTCAAGTAATTGTTTGAGATTTGTGAAACAATCAGGCAGTGAGGCCGTTTAAATGCAGTTTTCCTTCCATAAAAAGACTATCTTGTTATTTGAGATAGGAAATAATTATCTGGTAGGTGAGCATGAGTTGCACAACATTGTGTCATCTGAATCACTTATTCATATATTCATTCAAGTAATGTCATTTTTACACTGAGCAGAGAACACGGTTATATTTCCTGCATTATGAAGCCATTTATGCCATAGAGCCCTGGATTGATGCTTCCACAGAGGAAATTATGCAGCATATGCTATATAGACTATTGTGATGAGGAGGAGGGCGTGGCCAGGCCGTCAGGGTGAACACATGGTGCTGAGTTACCCAATCAGTGGAAGAGAGATAAAGAGTGGCCGGAGACACCAGCGTGTGTGTGAGAGAGAGAGTGGCACACAGCACGCTTATTGTGTGCAATCTGCGATGGGCTGAAAATTCAACAGAGTGAGCATTACACAGAGCTGTGTGCGTGTCTGCTGTCGTGTGTGTGCCAGAGTGCACTGTGTACGTTGTCTACGTAAACTATGTGTTAATTAAAGTCTACGTGACCTGTCCAGCTGGCTCCCAATTCCTCCCATTTTTTTTCTGCAGTGTTATCTGCCACAGCTTTATACACCAAAACACAAAATATGTATACTGTGGAAACAACAAAGGCTTACTTGAATTCGCATATGGAGCAGCATTAAAGCATATGGACTTGTAATGGGTGTACGTTAAATGCACCAGCCACATACAGTACATGCATGCTCTCATAAACATACAGGGAAATAGTGAATAGAATTCACAAATATGAGTCTTAATTTTAATAATTGAATTGCAGTTTCAAATGGAGCCTCAAAACTTATCATAGAATTAAAAAAATTGGAAATGTTTCAATAATACACAGACGTGTAATCTTTATTTGAGAAGATGACCTTAACCTAATTTTCTGGGCAAAATTGATAATATTTATGTTGCACAATTTATCTTTCACTCTGCTCCTAATATCCAGAAGGTTTTACATTTGTAGAGAAAGTCTGTTGCCCACAATATCTGATGTCAATTTCTGCCATACATGGTTGCAGATGCAAAACTGTATGGGTAGCCATCCAGTGGATATCGTAAGGTTTGCTGGATTTATAATGATATAATGGGCTAAAAATTATGAGTATGACCAGGTGATCCTAAACACTGCTCCCCTATGATTTCAAGATTGGATTCATGAACAAGTGTAGTCAATCAAAACACCTTCCATGTGAAAATTTAGCATTTCTAAATATTGTTTAACCTTAGCAGGAAGTTGTGGGACAAATAGATTTCCCCCTTAAAATAGTGTAGGATTTGTATGTGGCTGTTCCAAGAGGGACTGATGCTGTTCTGATGGACTGATTCTCAGTAGTTCCTTCAGATTAATACACTTCCAGCCAAAATAATGAACACACCTACTCATTCTTTATTACAACTATTTTCAACACTTTAGAATAATGATAAAGTCATCACAACTACAGTATGAAATATCACAAAATGAAGTATGGGAATATGTAATGACCAGAAAATGTTAAATAAATCAAAACTATTTTATATTCTTTAAAGTTGCCATCCTCTGCCTAGATTATAGCTCTGTACACTGTTGTGTTTTTTATACAAAGTTTCCATGCATGCCGGGCACTAGTTTACTGCTTTTTCTTCACAATCCGGTCCAAAAAATTGTCCAATGAAATTCAAACGCAGGCACAATTAATATTTTTGTCTAGAAAACAAATTGCAAGCATTTAAGCATAAGCGGCAAACAGTTTTTAAGATCAGGAGAAAGAAACATAAACTCAAATGTTTCCATACTTTTGGTCATTAAAAAAAAAAAAAAAGTACAGGTCTCTGCAGAACAATAATGGGCATTTCCCAATCTGTGGCCATTTTCAAACCGGGATGGGTGCTTTCAACTATCTAATGAAAGTAGGAAATCTCAATGTAGTTGTAAAACAGTTAAAGGATGGGCAAGGAGGAGGCGAGAACCGGCTTGTCAGCATAAATAATAATTTAATAAGAAACTTAAAACACAACATAAACAAACACACATGCGGACATGCCCGTAATTCTCTCTCTCGAACAATCGTCACCGCCGCCTTTATCCCTCAGCGCCTCATCAGGCCGATTGGGGACCGGGCGCGATATTCCGACCGGCCCCGCCCCCGCTCCACATTCCTCCCGGCGTTATCTCAGGCCGGGGTGCCACCGGCATGACTTACACCCCCCCTATCCCTGGGGCGGGGTGTATCTCGCGTGGTCATCCCCACCTTCCTCGCCCTGGGAAGAGACAGAAGGGGACAAACAACAACAAAATAGGCGAGGGAAAAGGCCAACACGGTGCGAAAGGGAGAGAGAGAGGAGAGAGAGAAAAAGCTCACTCACCGGTTCTCCGATGTACCGTCGCGTTGTCCTCGAACACTCCTCCACACTCAGGCGGACGACAGCCGCTCCACCCCCGGGCGAACCGGAGTGAAACCGTCGACCCCCAGCGGGTAGAACGCGCCTCCGCTTTTCTGGCGGCAAATGGGGACACTCCTCCTCCCCTCGCGGACGGCGGTCTTCCCTCGACCCCTCAGCATCTCTGGGGACGGCAGGGCACTCCTCCGCCCCCGGCAGCGGCTCCCTCGCTCCAGGCGGTCGGGGTATCCAGTCCCCACTTGCCCCGCGGACGACGGCCGTACCCCGCATCCGGGCGGTCGGGCTACTCCGTCACCCGGCAGATGGCAGCGGCGCTCCCCTGGGTGGACGGCAGTGTCGAGGACTCTGCAACGGGCATCCCTCCTCCTTCCCGGGTTTCAGCACCAATGTAAAACAGTTAAAGGATGGGCAAGGAGGAGGCGAGAACCGGCTTGTCAACATAAATCATATTTAATTAAACTCAAAACTCAAAGCACAAACATAAACACACATGACGGACATGCCCGTAATTCTCTCCATAACAATCGTCACCGGCCACCTTTATCCCTCGCGCGATATTCCGACCCGGCCCCGCCCCCCTCCGCTCCACAGTAGTAATCAGTGGGCATTTCCAAACTAGTATGGGCATTTCTCAACTATCCAATGAAAGTAGGGAATCTCAGTGTTGTAGGCAAATCATGTAAAGTGGTTTGAAAACACCCACTGATTGGGAAACACCCATTTTTGTTCTGCAGAGACACAAGTCTAAAAAAGAAAGAAAGAAAGAAAGAAAAAATGGTATTGGAGATCTGTAAACACATCACGTTATAAAGGCAGGTCAGCTGGGGTAATGTCACCCCTGTCTCTTGTTTCTGCATGTGTGTGATGAACAGGAGTGAATAGCCCATACCTCTCTAATACAGGCTTTTTCATCCATTAATTAATCCATCCATGCATCCATCCATCCTCATAGATATTCATTTATTATTGGAATTGTGGGTTATATCTCCCCAGCCCAGGTGCCACTCAACACGATGGATGTTGCCATTCTCTAACACCTGCATGCACGCAAGCTCACACTCCACACAGCTTATGTCTTGCCTCTCCTGAAACTGATATACCATTATGAGGAAATGATGACCATCTGTAGCATACACGCTCACATATACCTAAACAATGTCCCATACAGGCACACAGCATATAGGTACGTGCATCTCGGGAGACCATTGAAAGTCATTAAGACATTGGCATGAACAGTGTTCTTTGAAACGGTTGTGTTGTAAGGGAAAACGTTGCAAAATTACCTATACCACATTACTTTGGAGTGTGTATGTATGTGTTTTGTGTGTATCACAGTGGGATCTAAATAGAGAAGGACAACAGCATTGTAGACTCATTGCTGAGGTCATACCGGTATAGCACGGGTCATGACAAAGAGACAAAGACAGAGAGAAATACTGTGTTTTACCTTACCAACACATATACAGTGGCTACAAAATTGGGCATACATTAAAATCTGTGAAAGCCATTGCATTAGACAATAAAATATAAAATCAAGTAGCATTAATTTGAAAGAAAGATAGCACAATGTACTTCTTGAATGAATATTTTTTTTTTAAATGAGGTTTGTTTTGTACTGATGTTGTGTACTAATAGATATACTGTTCAAAATTAATTGTGTATTGAATACAATTTTAATGGGAGACTCTTAAATATTTTATATTAAAATTTTTGCCTCAGACAAAGCAAGTTTAAAATAGTAGACCTACAATAAAACTGTAAAATAAAACACAAAAGAGAATTGAAATTAGGCCTGTTACAATTATTACATTGCCTGATCGCAATCATTTGATTTAACCACGATTATATGCGATAGCTGTGATTTTTGAGCACTTTAAATTCTAATAAAATATTTTATAGAATTTTTAAATGCCATGAACTTTGCGTTTTTCTGTCTCATTTTACTGTGCAACAGTACATTATGAGAACTCTAAATGAACACAGAATGAAAACTTAAAATCACGTGTGGGTTTTATTCAAAATTGCAAGCTACCGCAAATAACGCAGAGTGTTGTTGAATTTGCATTCATTCTTGTGATTGCAGATTACAAATCCTGGAAGGACTGGTTTGGGAGCTTTTTATAGACAGCTATACGCAAGGTTTTATTATATGACTTAGTGAGTATGTTCATGTCTATTTTTTATGACTATTCCAGGATGTGCATTTAGAAATGTGTGTGTTTGTTTTTCTTTCTGTAGATTTGTATTTATAGTGACTTTTAGACTCAAGCATCTTGCTGGTGGCATTGTAGCATATTGTGGTATAGTGAATGGATGCTATTTATAGAAGATTTATATGGGTGCCCACTGGCTCAGAGAAAGTGGTACTATTTCTTAAACAGGCACATGGACACATGCACATACGCAATGAGTGGTGGTTACATTAGGCCACATGGTCTCTAACGGCAAATTGAATCCATTTATCCATCTAACGATATTTATTTTCTCCCCTCCCTCAGGAGACTGAGATCAGCAGGAAGAGAAAGGAGTGTGAAGTGCTCGAGGAGGAGGTGAAGAAAAAGAGTCAGTCATGTCAAACTCTGGTGAGAGACTTTACAAGTTTGTGTCTTCTGAGAGGGCCTTACATGCAGAGTGTCATATCACTGTTCTGAGTTATTTCTTTACACATCTATTGCTGTTCTGACAGCATGTAGGGCATTTATGACAGGGATTTGTGTTGCATCTACATGGAAAGATACAAAAACAATGAATGTGTGAGCTGGGTGCTATGAAGTCTTGCCAGCTATTTGCAGAAAGATTTGTAGAAAAGTTGATTACAATGGACCTAGTAGTTTTGCAGAGGGGCCATATCCCTTTTTGTATTTTTTCCCTCCAGAGTTCCACTTGTAATATTTGACAAAGTAGGGCTGCACGATTATGACCAAAAACATAATTATTTCCCTTGAAACCCACTGATACACCTAAATGGAAAGCTGTAATCAACTATTTTTTCCAGTAGTTAATCGCGGCAGCTATAATAGACTAATTGCACAGTGAATTTGGGAACAGTAGGTCAAACTTTTGGTGCTAAGATTGGTCTGTGCTTACTGAAATTAAAATTTCTGCCCCCTAGTAGCTCAAGTTGAAAATGTTGAACGTATGGGCATGTGTAATATTTGTTATGGCTAATTTAACTGTGACCAGAGCACAAGTTACGCTGCCTCGCTTAAAGGCACAACACCGGTTGAGTAGGATTGTACAGGGCATAAAACCGTCAACCTTGTGGGAAGTGGCCCACTTTTTCCAGCCCTCCCATGAGAACTCTGTGCTTTAGCATCATAATTAGGCTGCATTTTGATTGGCAAAATACATTACGGTCCAGTCAGTCAACCTTTGCTTGAACATAGTTGCTGATGGTGGTAGATGTTAGAAATCTTTTCATTTTCCACAAAGCCAGCTGTGCTGTTATGCTTTGACCACACACACACACACACACACACACACACACTACATACATACTCATCACTCTCAAGGGCGTTTTCTCTCTCTCTCCCGCTTTCTCTCTCGCTGTCCCCACACAGCAGATATGGAGAACTGACTCCAGGGTCCACTTTCAGGTGAAACAAAGCAAGGAGAAGGACAAAAAATCAAGTGCAAGAGAGGGGTAAAAGGAGAGATAGGAAGATGAGAGAAAGAGTGTACTGAGGCTAATCGCCCCTGACTGCCTGGGAAGCCCTTTTAAAGAAGCTCTCTCTTCTGTATTCCTCTCTCCTCAACGTTCAGGAAAGGCTTTTCATCCATTACACATGAGAAAGGCTTGCTGGGTCTTTTGAGAGCTGAGGAAACCTTTTAAATGGGTCATGCCCTGAGTTTCACATTTGATTCCTGCTTTTCGGTCTTTAATGGAATACATTGAATATGTGCTCTTGTATAATGCATTTTCAACTCTGTTGGGCTAATAGTTTGAATTGTAATTATGTAATTGTAATGTAAATTTAAATGTAATTACCTATAAAAATTTACAAATTCTGTAAATGATGTGTGAATCAGAGAAAATTTGTGAATTATCACTTAGTACTTGTAGTAGATGTAGCCTTGGTTTCAGCACATGTCTGCTGCCAGTAGAATCACCCAACTCTGCAAGATCCAATAGAAGTTCATTTCTATTTGTGGTTCTGCCAATCAGGAAAATAGAGTACAACAGTCTTTTTACAGAAGTTAAAATTCCCATAAATGTTTTTCGTTGTTTAGGGTTAGAATTGATTATTAATGATGAATTAAAGCTTTTAAGACAGACCTACTATTAGCTCCGAGGTTGTTAATCAATGTGCTTCTGCTATTTCAAGATAATTTTTTAAACATTGTGTTTAATAGTGGAATTCCTGGTGAAGAACTACGCTATCAGCAGAGAACAGTCTACCAATTAGATAATCGCGGTCCAGAAGCGCCCGTCCACTTCCATAACACACTTTAAGTGACGCAGCCTAGTCTGCTTCATATGCGAAGTATTTTGCAATAAACTTACAAATATATTGTTTATATATTTTTAATCAACAACTTCAAATCAATAGTTTAATATTTTCCCATTAATTTGTAATTCTATTACATCATTCAAAATGCTTCATTGGATTGTAGTTCTTTCCCTCTTTAAAGACATTAAGGACACAGATTTGTACCTTTTGTTTTTTGGCAAATTTTCAAATACTTTGTTGCTTCGAATCAAAGTTGGTTGGTTTGGTTCATGGCTTAGAACTCTTTTATGAAGACTTTTATGAAATCCCTATGATGAAACCATTTTTAATATTCAGATAATCGTGAGGGTTCATGGACAATTATTTGGTTATTCATATATATATATATATATATATATATATATATATATATATATATATATATATATATATATACAGTACATGGTATATATTGGTACTCTAGAATAACGAATGTTTATTCCAACGGATATGCATGAAAATGTCTCAATAGGATGAAATAAAGTGCACCGTGAATTATGAGCCTAAATACAAAACATATATCTTCAAATGACAAAAAGAATCAAACTGTCTCTGCTTGCAACATAGTATTCTTAACCAGCGGAAAATACTTGAGTCAAATGCCAAACCTGATATTTGCTCAGCCTGGGCAGTTTCACATTTCAGCGAACTGTAGTATTGTCATGCACGTGGAGAGAGAGACTGCTGCATTTTATTAGCCTCTTTGGGATGCTTTGATTTTTAAATGGTTTAGCATTTAACTTATGGAATTTTTGTCTGCACACAGACAAAGGGAAAAAAATATTGGCTTACAGTTTAATAAGCGCTGAAACTATGCAGAGTGAAATCATGTGTAACAGTGTATCAGTAACATGAAGTCTTCTTTGCAACCTGAACTTTTTTCAGAATGTCAAACCTTTGTGAAAATCTAGACGCAGAGCAACAAATAAAATAGAATGCAGGTGTCTCATGATGCGTTCATAAAAATCAATCTTTTAACTTGACACGGTGTCTAAAAAATGCAGCAGCCCTGTGCAAGACACTGAAAAAAGTGAGATGCAGTGCAATGGACAAAGGCATCTATCAAGCTCGTGTTAAGATAGGAAAACAATTGAAAAAAGATCAGAGGCATGCTAAAACATTTGGGAACATCCTCTAACTTGCCCTATACTTAAATCTAAAATCTGACACGAACCCAGCCCGAGACCTGAACGGTTAACCAAATAAAGACCATCCATGCACATCCCTTATCTTTATGGCAAAAATGAATTGGAAAACTACATCTGGAACCAAGATAGCCAAAAATGTGGGCGATCTATTTAGAAATTGTAATTATTCATGGCCAACCCCTTTCCGTTGGATATATGTTTACAGCAGAGTGCCTTTTTTTCACATTTTCATAAAATAATTGAGTGAGATTAATGTAAACATATTTGGCTAACTATCTGTGACAGATAAGTGGATGTTTATGTAATCTTGTGTTGCGATAAACAGGATTTGAGGAACATGCTCCTAAATTTAGTTTAAAACTCATTTAAGATGTGTCAGTGTTTAGAAGGCTACTAAACACTAGTTACTAGACCTGCTTTTGTGAGTGGGTGGGTTTATGATCTATGCTTTGGGGACAAAATTTTCAAAAGATGTTTTAATGAAAAAAGTCAATAATGTTTTTATCATTTTTAAAAATATAAAAAGTAGTCTTACAGGTTAGGGTTAGGGTTTGAGTTAGTCTGTAGTATTTTAATTAGTTTTTCAAAAAAACTAAAATAAAGTCCAATCTATGTACCTATTTACCTATATGCCAAAGCAGGCAAATGTGTGCGTTTGTGTGTGTGTCAGTAGGACACATGTCTCTCAGTGTGTGTGTGAGAATCAGCTATATAAATGTTTCCCTCCACTGGGACTCTCTGTATACCACAGGAGGCTCCATTTTCACAGAAACGACTGTTAAAGTACACTCAGCATAATCTCCTGAGAGGTTTGTACACACAAAAACATTTTAATGATTACCAAAGCTTGATAGTGCCTACTCCTTGTTTATTAAACACTGTTTGATTTGCACTTTCTTGTAGTAAAATAGCATTTTTCACGATGCAGCTACGGCCACTGGATTTTTTTTCTCCACAACTTTTCTATATCCTTCACTATGTTAAGATACAACTTAAAAGAACAGTCTAAGGTTAAGTGTGTTGCTTAAGGAACAATAGTGACAGCTCAAGGATCATCTCTTGCATGGTTCGAACCTTTAACCTTTTAGGTACCCGCCTTAAAATGATAGTTCACCCAAAAATGAAAATTCAGTAACTGTTTACTCACCCATGCATTACAATATCACCATATGACTCTCTTTCTTTTTCTTAATTAAAAAGGGAAAATTGTGAAGAAGAAAAATTCTCAGTGATGACATACAATGGCAGTTTATGGTGACTACCACTTCAAGCTTCAAAAGGACACACAAGTAAAATTCAGAAGTCTTAGTAAAGTATTGTCACGAATTTATAATTTCGTGAAAATCTTCAACGACCGTATTGTGCTTGTATGTGCATGCGAGTGTGCGCGCGCGTGTGTGTGTGAGACCTCCGCCTGAAGAGACGTTTGCAAAAACAGTTGGTAGGTGTAACATTCATGGCCAAAAACAAGTCGTTTTAACCGGCATGTGAGATGCTAGCTTCAATATATTGTTATCAGAATAATTTTGGACAGGTGCAAATTCATGCCAAATATTGAAAACAAGTGATCAACAGAATGTCCCGTTGCTCGTCACAGCTGCATAGGACAAAAACTCTGATTAACAAAGATGTCATTTGGTGCCTGAGTAGGACACGTTGTGACTGTAGCTACCTTCAGCCCCACCTCTCTGTTTGATGGAGGACTCAGTTCAAACAAATAAGGCTTTTCATTGAAATGCATCTATTTTTCGACTACAACTCTTTAGACATGCTTTGTAAGTTATGTTCTCTGGTTCGTGTGCAGCTATGTTGTGTTTTATGTTGTTAATATCACTGGTGGTCCTGTTGAAGTAAAACAAAACACACTTATGCTTGAACGCCCCATCTCATGAGCTGCTGCATCCATAGATATCAATACGTAGATACCTTATTAGCAGCGGTTTCTGCGGACTGTGATCAACACATGAATGTAAATTGTAAAGTCTATTGTCTTTTCCAGCCAACTTTCAGATTATCTGATTTTCCATAAACACTGGACAATATTTTAGATGATATAAAAAAATCCTGATTTTTTTTCCTGTAGCAAACTGCAAATAAAGTCCTCTACAAATGAATATATAATGGCAAACATACTCAAACATCTATTCATTACATGATGAACTGTTTCCACACAAAATCCATTTATGCAGTGGTCTGAGGCTTCTTCTCCATTAAATTATATTCAAAACGCTCTCCTTATTGACCGTTCCAAGATGGCGCAGCGGTTGATGTATCTGAACCAGCGGCATCTATATATGTATAATCCTGAATTATAATTTTCACAATTTCACAAAAAAGAAAGAAAGTCATATTTGGTTATAACAACACATGTGTGAGTAAAAAAGTCCTGAATGATCAGTTTTGGTTGAACTATTCCTTTAAGCTTTAACCTCTAGGCTAAACCAATCCTAATGAGTGAACAGCACCTTAAACATCAGCGTTTTTCCTCCCATTCCAGATGGAAGAGTAGTTATGAATTGCAAGCAACCTCTTTCTTTGAGCGTAGCAGGGACTTCAGCATGACACTAAGGTGTAATCTAGTGAGCTTTATAGCTTTACGCCATCAGGTTGTAAAAATAGCACTATATAAATAGGGTAATGGTGTTATTTTAATAGCATTTTCATGATATCAAGATGACCTCAGCCACATTTTATGCCATTATTAATAACTGTGCTACTTACAATGGTTTTAAAGGTGAAGTGTGTAATATTATTTTACATAAAAATTAGGGCTGTCAATCGATACAATGTTTTTAATGGAATTAATTACATGGTGTCCCGATTAATTAATCGTGATTAATCGCATATACAAATATTTGCTGAGAAAGCCCCTCATATAACAATAATTCAATATCTAATGATGAAAAAAATTATACATAGTTATCTTTAAATATTTAACAATATATAATTGTATTTAATAAATATTCAGAAAATTAAAATGCATTACATTCTTGTGGCAGAAGAGTTCATCATTGTTAAGACAATACAAAATCGGCTTTAGAATACAATGTATTGTTTACTACCATATTATTGATCATAAGTCAGTCATTGGCATACAGTTCACAGCAATCCATTTCACAAGTGAATTTGTCAATCAGTTGAAGATTTATTAGCAGGGCTTGTTTAAGGACCCATCAATGAACACCTGCATCAGACGTCTCGGGTGCGTCATATCATAAACATCAAATTTTTAGGTCACTGTGTCAAGTTAAATATAGTTTAATACTCAATCTTTAAACACATCTTGAGATCACTTAGTTCGGATTTGATCTCAATCAAGTGTTTTGAATGCAAGAATGTAACGCATGTCTGTGTTGTTGCTGCTGAAGGTTGTTTTCTTCACTGTATAAACTGCGCGTTTTCATACAGCTGAAGTTTCACTTACTGCCCTCTGGAGTAAACGGGTGGTAATACAAGCTTGCATTTGTCAGGAATCTTCCTTATACAGGGGCATTTGATTAATTGCGTAAATTTTTTTAACACGTTATTTTTTTATAATTTAATCGCACTGAATTAACGCGTTAAATCGACAGCCCTACTTAAAATACTTTCTCCTATTCCATCTTGTGGGGGGGTAGGGAAGGGGGTCATTATTACTGTCATCATTTTGCAATTCCACATGGGGATGCTACTAGCACTGAAATTACACACTGCACCTTTAACTGACTGATTTTAGCATTAAGGAAAACTCCCTCATTCTCAGTAAGAGCTTGCTCAGTCAGAAGAACCATTTCAAATGAAGGCTAAAGGTCTCCACTGTTCATAACGCTGAAAGTATGCGATTACAGCACGCTTAAGTAAAGTTTTATCAGTGGAAGTCTCTATAACGCTATCTGAGTTAAAATTTTGATTCCCATGACCTCTTTGACCTCGTGAATACATAATTTTCCCAGCCAACCTCACCAGAACACTGTTTAAAAAGATGGAGAGAAAACCTGCAAGGTCCAAACTCAATTACATAAAAGCTGTGTGTGGTGTGCGTGTGCAAGTCTTTGACTGCCTATGAGGTACTCTGGGTTGTTTGTGTAGTGTTTTTGTAAATGTGTACTGCCATTTTTGTTTAGTGTGTGTGTTTGTGTTTGTGTGTCCATTAGTGACAGAGCAGGACAGTTTGTCCCCTAGGCTCCAGTATTTGCACTTTGTGCTTTTGTGGTCATTCTGTGTCCTTCTCAAAGACTAATAAGAATTAAGGAAAATGCAAAAACAAAAATAACAAAAAAATAAATAAATAAATATATATATATATATATATATATATATATATATATATATATATATATATATATATATTTGTAAAAAATCTGTCCTTCAGATGATGTAAAAATGTATTCAAAAAAATACTTCAGAACCCAATTGCAATCTTTTCTCATTTCTGTTCATCTAGAGGTGTGCGGTATGACCCAAATCTTATATTACAGTATTGTGAACCACAAAAGGAGATGTAAGGCAGACATGTTAAGGACAACAAATGTGTACAAAAATTACTGGCAATAACTCCTTTTGCTATTAGCATACATACCACACTCAAGCACATTGAGATCATGTTGTGAACACATTGTTTTGAGTTGTGACTTTAAATGTGCAACAAAAAGGGTAAATAAGCATTAAAAAACAACAAAACACCCTTTACATGTTATATGACATGACACTTGAATGTGACCTCTAAATAAGATCAGCTATCTGGAACAGCAAAGTGTCTGTTGATGTCTGCAAAAGTTCTCATTGACTGAATTTGAGCAGAACACTTTTCACTGTCAAGACCCAGAAAGACTTTTTGTACAGCCTCAAAAAGGTACTTCCATTGTTTGGGATACTCAATATAGAGAGCGTAAAGCAGGCCAAAGAGCTCTCCAAAGGCAGTTGGAATGTCTGGAAGTCCGTTTATGACACCAAATTCCTCTGTCACTACTGTCACTGCCAATATCCTTAATAACACTGGCTGTATGCAAGCTTGAGAAAGACAGTAAATCATTAAGATTTTTATAACCTGAATGGCATCCCTAGATAAATGAAGAACTTTTTGCATACACAGTAATAGTGCAACAACTTTGTGTTCTGGCAAGATGAGTCTTCAATGCACCTTTGGCCTTGAAAATACACACACACTGTTTGTATATGCAGTGGAAGGGTCTGCCATCATTTAACTGCATTCCCTTTGCTTAAAAATGCTAAATTTACCTGCGTTCCCTTCATTTAAAATTGCTAAATTTACCAGCGTTCCATTCGCTTCAAAATGCTAAATTTATCTGCGTTCCCTTCGCTTAAAAATGCTAAATTTACCCACGTTCCCTTCACTTCAAATTGCTAATTTTACCTGCGTTCCATTGGCTTAAATTGCTTACTTTACCACGTTCCCTTCACTTAAAAATTTTACATTTACCTGCGTTCCCTTCGCTTAAAAATGCAAAATTTACATGCATTCCTTGACTTAAAAATGCTAAATTTACCCGCTTTCTCTTCGCTTAAAAATGCTACATTTACTCGCGTTCTCTTCGCTTAAAAATGCTAAATTTACCCGTGTTCCCTTAGCTTAAAAATGCTAAATTTACCAGCATTCTCTTCGCTTAAAAATGCTAAATTTACCCGCGTTCTCTTCGCTTAAAAATGCTAAATTTACCCGCGTTCTCTTCACTTAAAAATGCTAAATTTACCAGCGTTCTCTTCGCTTAAAAATGCTATATTTACCAGCGTTCTCTTCGCTTAAAAATGCTAAATTTACCTGCGTTCCCTTCGCTTAAAAATGCTAAATTTACCAGCGTTCTCTTCGCTTAGAAATGCTATATTTACCAGCGTTCTCTTCGCTTAAAAATGCTAAATTTACCAGCGTTCTCTTCGCTTAAATTGCAAAATTTACCAGCGTTCTCTTCGCTTAAAAATGCTAAATTTACCAGCGTTCTCTTCGCTTAAAAATGCTAAATTTACCAGCGTTCTCTTCGCTTAAAAATGCTATATTTACCAGCGTTCTCTTCGCTTAAAAATGCTAAATTTACCTGCGTTCTCTTTGCTTAAAAATGCTAAATTTACCAGCGTTCTCTTCGCTTAAAAATGCTAAATTTACCAGCGTTCTCTTCGCTTAAAAATGCTAAATTTACCTGCGTTCCCTTAGCTTAAAAATGCTAAATTTACCAGCGTTCTCTTCGCTTAAAAATGCTAAATTTACCCGCGTTCTCTTCGCTTAAAAATGCTAAATTTACCAGTGTTCTCTTCGCTTAAAAATGCTATATTTACCAGCGTTCTCTTCGCTTAAAAATGCTAAATTTACCTGCGTTCCCTTCGCTTAAAACTGCTACATTTACCAGCGTTCTCTTCACTTAAAAATGCTAAATTTACCAGCGTTCTCTTCGCTTAAAAATGCTAAATTTACCAGCGTTCTCTTCGCTTAAAAATGCTAAATTTACCAGCGTTCTCTTCGCTTAAAAATGCTAAATTTACCAGCGTTCTCTTCGCTTAAAAATGCTAAATTTACCAGCGTTCTCTTCGCTTAAAAATGCTAAATTTACCAGCGTTCCCTTAGCTTAAAAATGCTAAATTTACCAGCGTTCTCTTCGCTTAAAAGTGCTAAATTTACCAGCGTTCTCTTCGCTTAAAAATGCTAAATTTACCAGCGTTCTGCTTCCTTTTGCAATAGAATAGAAGAGCAGGGAGCCCTGCAACAGATGGCATGGCCCTCACAGACACCCCACCACCACCACCACCACTGAACATCGGGTCAGTCTGGGAGTACACGAAGAGACAGAAGTAATTGAGACATTTATGAGGGTATTTTTGGAGCAAAACAACTGAGCGCCTGTGACAGTGGAATTTGTAGTTGTAGAGATTAGCCACACATGTGTATCAGTACATTTGAAGTCACAGTGAAAAATGTTTTAAGAGTTGCAAACTTTTTGATTTTTTTTTCTCTCCCACAAACACAACACAACAGTTACACCTTCTCAAATTCTTCATTGCAGATGACAAATCCTATTCTACCAATCACAAATTAAGAAACTAAGACAAATTTTTGCTACAGTTGCTGCAGTGAATATGGTGCAAAACACATTCACACACCTCCATCAACAAAATGTGAAGTCACAGACAAATTATTTGCTCATTCGCAAATCAGTATGTGAATTCATCCAATGAGAGTTGCACACTTGTAGAATTTTTTTATTTTTCTTGGATAATTTTCTAGCATAAACACAAGTACATATATACAACTGCTAGAATCTGCTGCTACGAGTCTCAGACACTGTTTTCCTCAATCACAAGTTTCACACGCTCTCCCTTTTGCACCACATATCTGTAAAATATGGAGCAAAAGTGATTTGTGCATCTGTTGAGGCAGCGGCGGAAACTGTGTCCAGGTGTAAGTAGGAGAATCGCTGCTGTTTTGAAGGCAAAAGTGTGTATATATATATATATATATATATATATGCAGTTGAAGTCAGAAGTTTACATACACTTAGGTTGAAGTCATTAAAAAAAAAAAATTTAACCACTCCACAGATTTCATAATAGCAAACTATAGTTTTAGCAAATTGTTTTAGTACATCTACTTTGTTCATGACACAATACATTTTTCCAACAATTGTTTAGAGACAGATTGTTTCACTTTTAATTGACTATATCACAATTCCAATGTGTCAGAAGTTTACATAAAATAAGTTAACTGTGCCTTTAAGCAGCTTGGATAATTCCAGAAAATAATGTCAAGCCATTTGGCAACTAGCCAATTAGTATCTGTTTTCTAAGGCCTACCTTTAAACTCATTGCCTCTTTCCTTTACATCATGGGAAAATCAAAAGTAATCAGCCAAGACATCAGAAAAACAATTGTGGACCTCCACAAGTCTAGTTCATCATTGGAGCAATTTTGGAACACCTGAAGATACCACGTTCATCTGTACAAACAATAATACACAAGAATAAACACCATGGGAACCACACAGCCACAGGAAGGTGACACATTCTGTGTCCTAGAGATGAACATAGTTTGGTGTAAATGTTCAAATCAATCCCAGAACAACATCAAATGTCCTTTTGAAGATGCTGGAGGAAACAGGTAGGCAAGTATCTATATCCACAGTAAAACGAGTCCTATATCAACATTACCTGAATGGTTGCTCAGCAAGGGAGAAGCTACTGCTCCAAAACCACTATAACAAAAGCCAAACTACAGTTTGCAAGTGCAGATGGGGACAAAGATCTTTTGGAGAAATGTCCTCTGGTCTGATTAAACAAAAATGTTACTGCTTGGCCATAATGATCATTGTTATGTTTAGAGGAAAAAGGGTGCGGGCGCTTTGCTGCTGGAGGGACTTGTGCACTTCACAAAATTATGTGGATATTTTGAAGCAACATCTCAAGACATCAGCCAGGAAATTAAACCCAGCTAGCAAAAAGTCGTCTATTAGACGTTGAATAGACGTAAATCTTCAACCATGGATTCCATGATTCAACCGTGGATTGTATATATATATATTTTATTACGGAATATGTAAAAGTCTTTAAATTTATTTGATAATAATAAACATGGTTTGGTAGTTTGTTTTCTCCGTTGTTTTAGCATGTAGCCTATAACAATTATCCTAGCTGTCTTAGATTATCAGTTGAACATCTTAGATGATCAGTTGAAAACACGTAGTCAAACAGTCCAGCCGAAACTACTTAGTTGAAATCACGTCGTAAACCAGTCCAAGGCGGACCGACTTATTTTCAACCATATTTCAACGTTGAAAGACGGTAATTGTTTACTGGGAAGCTTGGTCGTAAATGGGTCTTCCAAATGGACAGTGACCCCAAGCATACCTCCAAATTTGTGGAAAAAGGGTATTGGAGTGGCCATCACAAAGCCTTGACCTCAATCTGAAAAAGCAGAACTGAAAAAGCATGTTTGAGCAAGAAGGCCTACAAACCTGACTCAATTACACCAGTTCAGTCTGGAGGAATTGGGCCAAATTCCAGCAACTTATTGTGAGAAGCTTGTGGAAAGCTACCCAAAATGTTTGACCAAAGTAAAACACTTTAAACAAAATGCTACCAAATACTAACAAAGTTTATGTAAACTTCTGACCCACTGGGAATGTGATGAAAGAAATAAAAGTTTAAATAAATCTTTCTCTCTACTATTATTCTGACATTTCACATTCTTAAAATAAAGTAGTAATCCTAACTGACCTAAGACAGGGAATGTTTTCCATGATTAAATGTCAGGAATTGTGAAAAAAATGAATTTATATGTATTTGGCTTAGGTTTATGTAAACTTCTGACTTCAACTGTATATAAAGGTATGTAACACGTTCGTATTCTGTATAATGGAGGAGTCAGGAGGCAGCGAACTGTAAATGTGAGTATTTTATTATTCTTCAGCATCTATCACCAAAGTGGACAAGTAATCACACAAATGACACACACAGGAACTGGACTCTCTCTTTCACTCTGATGCCTAATGTGCCTTTTTTAGTTCTCCCTCCACCATCATTACAACAAGAAACAGGTGTTAGAGATAATGATAACAGGTGATGAGCCTTACCGCACTCTCTCTCCCACAGACTGATACACGACCACATCCCCGTCACCACATACCCCCTACCACCTGATTCAGGACAGGGCAACATCCGGCCTGCCAACCTTCATGCAGAGGAGCCACTGGATTGGGGCATGATCTGAACAGAAGGTGAAGGCCCTTCCCAGCAGGTAGTAGCAAAGAGTGAGGAGGGCCCACTTGAACGTTAGACATTCTCCACGGTGCTGTACTTAGTCTCACTCAGCTAGAGCTTACGACTGATGTATAGCACCAGCCGCTCCTCTCTCTCCACCTCCTGTGAGAGCACTGCCCTCAGCCCTCTGTCAGAAGCATCCATCTGCAAAATAAAGGGGAGAAAGAAATTAGGAGCAAGGAAAAGCAGCCCCACACAAAGCGTGGATTTTACTTTTAGGAAAGCCTGTTTGCATGACTCCGTCAACTGGATGAGGCCCCATTTCTAGTAAGATCAGTCAGCAGGCTGGTAACTAGGCACAAACCTTTGGTAGAAATCAGCCAGCCCAAGAATCTGTCTCACCTCCTCTTTGGTCTTGGGCCTCGGACAGGCAGTTTTGTTAACCTGGTGATACACCAGCACATGACCCAAGTGGAACCCCAGATACCAAACTTCCACCACCCAATTGTGCACTTCTTCGGATTGACCGTGAGCCCATTCCATCGCAGCGACCTCAGTACAGCTCTCAGATGTTGCACGTGCCATCTCCAGTCTTAACTATAAATAATAATATTGTCCAAATATGTGGCGGCATATGCTGTATGTGGTCTGAGAATTTTGTCCATGAGACAATGGAATGTGGCGGGCGAACAAACCGAACGGAAGGGTCACAAATTGGTGTAAGCCGAACGGTGTGGAAAAAGCTATTTGTTCTCAGGAGATTGGAGTTAAAGGGATCATCCAATAACCCTTTGTTAAGTCCAGTGTTGAATAAAATTGAGCCGCACCCAACCGGTCAAGCAACTCATCAATTGGAGGCATTGGGTATGCATCAAATTTGGACACCACGTTCACTTTGCAATAGTCTACATAGAACCGGACCATCCTGTCGCTCTTAGTAACTAGAACTACCGAGCTGGCCCAATTGTTGTGCGACTCTTCTATTATGCCCATCATAAGCATTGCCTCCAATTCTTCCTGAACAAACTTTTCTTGTGTTCAGGAATGTCTCCCTCTATGATTTTAGGAGGTTGAGGTGGTAAATTGGACGAGCGCTGTCCGTTCACCTAACCTCATAATTGGATCTCTGACTCGCAGTGTGACCTCAAAGGGCCCTTGCCACTTGGTGAGTAATTTAGAGCTTTAGGTGGTCAGCAATACAAGAACTTTATCTCACGTTGTAAATTTCCATAGCCAAATTCCCCTGTCATACATTCGGCTTTGACATTCCTGAGCTTGGATCAAATTCTCCTGTGTTAGGTGACCCAAACCCTGACTACCACCCCTGGAGTCGCGAGTTCGAATAGCCAGGTCTCCTAAGCAACCAAATTGGCCCAATTGCCAGGTAGAGTCACACTGGGTAACCTCCTCATGGTCTTGATTAAGTGGTTCTCGCTCTAAATGAGGCGCATAGTAAGTTGCGTGGATTGCGGAGAAGCACATTATGTCTGAAAATGAGGTTGACAATCAACCATCAATGAAAAACAGCAAACAAACAGCAGAACACTACAAAAAACATTTGTAGCACAACAGGGTTAATTGACAGCAGTGGTGACAACGGGAAACAACAAATACAGCAGATCTCCCCCTGTAGGTGTAGTAGTTCTCTACAGGCTGAATGAATCTTGTGAAAGGTAATGAGACAGGAGAAAGAGAGAGTGAGAGAAAAGAAACAGAGCAACATCTGTACACACAACATTAAGTCACTGAAAACAACACCAGGCCAACCTCCACCACCATTTACCTCTATTTCCCTCTTTTCCTCCTATCTTCTGTTGTTTTTTGATAGAATCCACTTACTATTATTGAGAACTGTGGCTGTTGGTGTTGTTATATGTCTTATAGGGTTGGATGGAGGGACAGTCTCTCTGAGGGGGCCAATCTGCCTCTCTGCCTCACTCACTCACTCACTCACTCATCACTTTGCATCTGATAGCTGCAGCCAGCCATTTCTCAACACAACATTTCTCATGTGTGCATATGCAGCTACATGCACGTGTGATTCCAGACACAAACACCACAACTATATCCAAAAATAAATCCCATAAAGTGCTATTTTTGGTGTTTCTATGACATGTTACAACTGTGTGTTTGTGTGTGTGTGTGTGTGTGTGTGTGTGTGTGTGTGTGTGTGTGTGTGTGTGTGTGTGTGTGTGTGTGGAAAGGCCAGTGGTTCATTTGGATCACCTGAAGCATTTTAGCAGAGATTATTCATATGAGAATGAAACACGCTGATATGCTTTTGTCAAATATTCAATAGCATAAGCATGTGTGTTTATTATTTGCCATTTATGTTCCTTTTAATTCGGTGACAGATGATTAGCACTTTGGCTATACAATCATTCATTCATTTGATAATTCAGGTTTTGTGTAAAAAAAAATGGACAGGACATTGCCTCTAGTATATCACTTTGTATGTGTGTTTGTGAATTGGCTGGGATGACTTTGCCAACAGGGAATTTAGTATTCTTGTTTGTTGGATTGTAAGGTCATGCTTCTGTTGAGTGGTGGTCATAGCAGAAGCGACTGAGGTGTAAACAATTGATCTTTTGTGTCATATTCAAGTACACAATTCTTCAAAGAAAACTTCAAAGCATGTTCATTTTTTAGATGATAAAACAAACCAAAAAGTCACATACACTTTAATTGAAGGAGGGGCCCCAACCATTTTAAGGGGCCAGAATATCTTAGAAACTTGGGAGTGGGCTCCTTTGACTTAGGCCAGTAAGCAACCACCTAGCAAACACACATAATACCCTGGCAACCCCATAGAAATGTGATAAAACCACTCAGAACACCTTATCAACCTTAAAGGTGCACTCAGTAATATTTTCCTTATTAAAAAAGCTTAACTTCTGAAGACATGAATTGTAATTTTGCAATATATGTAGGAAATCATGACCACTCACATTAAAATGAAGACACCAGTCATATCAGTAACCTTATAAAAGCGGTTTTATTCTACATGGAGAGGGTCCACACATGGGGGGCCGAATACTACTCACTTAATCTTAGTAACTGTCCTGTTATTCTGACTGTGAATACAACATTTCTACAAAGCCACCTGAATTAATAAGCGAATAAGTGCTCAAATGTTAGCGCTGCTTATTTCCTGGAAGGGCCAGACATCCATTGTATGCTTGGGCCTCTATCCATCTCTGACTGTATGCTTTCCACAAAACAGAAGTCGGGCTACCACACCAACTAAAAATAAGTTATTAATATTTTAAATGGAATACTAGCATACTGTTTACTGTAGAGTGTAAAATATGATGTGAAACAGCTCATATTATTCAGCGATAAAAATTGAAATCTGCAGTATGCTATATTATTGTCAAATGACCTCACTATGTTCAATTTGGTGAGTGGTGTACATACAATATGTTTTGGTTAGAAACAAGTCCTTATGTCCATGAGAAAAGCTTGTATACAGTGGCTTGCATGTTCACATTAGAACTTAAATTTTTTGTATCCCTAGAATTTTTGGGTGAACGATAAACTTTTAAAGTCTGAATAAAAATAGTAAAGAAAGAGAACAGTTAAATTAAGTGCATGGCATTGAAGTATACAGTATTTCATGCAGTGCGCATGTTGTAAGTCATTCGGGTATTCTATGTATACAGAAAATGCATATAACCTGCACTGTATACATTTGATATACTACAGGAGGTATGCTTGTCCTGAACCTAGCCAAACAACATGTTTTGATGCATATAATGTGAGGTTCCAGATACATAAGCAAAATGTGTGTTTGTGTGTTTACTTAGTGTGCTCCTCAATTCTAATACATTATTATCAGGCTTTTCCAGCAGAATTAATATTTTTGTAATGACCTCCCTCTTGGCACCCCTCCTATTTTCTGTTTGTTTTTTATTTGCAGCTCATGCAAATGATGCTGCTGCAGAACTAGCGTTAAGTCTCCTAGGCTGCTTCATGCAATTTGTTAGTGTTACACATTCCATGTGAATCTGAGTTTAAACATGTCTAATCTGTAATCATTAGATCTCTCTCATCATTTCTTCTCTGCACTGGGTCCCTCCATGTTTTTTCCAAGGCTCAGTCTATCATCTGTTTTTTCTCAATCAGTGTTTAGAGAGTGGGCTGCCAATGCAATCATGTGTAACTCAGGAGAAATTGGAATTGACTGCAGTGAATTGACGGCAGTTGAAATGACAATGGCCTTTCGATGAAAGTGAATGGAGTGAAATGGAGGTGACCTTAGTAATGTTATGGGTAGGGATGGGCGGATCGATACTAAAGTATCGATACTTACGATACTGATGTGGTATCAAGAATATCGATAAATATATATTTTACTAGTGATATTATTATTTAGATAACATGAATATTAATGCATCTCATAAGCTTCAAAGTGGAAAATACTGATGTGGTATCAAGAATATCGATAAATATATATTTTACTAGTGATATTATTATTTAGATAACATGAATATTAATGCATCTCATAAGCTTCGAAGTGGAAAAAAAATTATAATAGCGAATAGTGGCACAGGCACAGGAACTATTTTTTCTTCTGCTCATCTTGAGACGCAGAAATGCTAAATACACTAGCAGTCAGACAGTGCTGACACTTTCAGTCACAGCGCTCGTTCAAAGAGTGAGCAGTGCTTTCCTGAGGTAATGACAGAAAAACAGCATCTGGAGTTATTCACACTAAGTAATGACAAACCTAGACATGATGTATTCTAATGGGCTTGTGTGACCATTTTTACAGGCTTATTTAAATTCAGAGGTGTTAAAACATTGATAATGATCTTTAATCCTCCTTTATAAATGATACACATATGAAAACTTACCATGGATTTACTGTAGTAATATTGTATTAACCTTGAATGTCGTAACCATAATTTTTTTTTCTCTTTTTGTCAGAAAGCAAGGTTTTGATTAACAATTTTTTTACTACAGCATTACTGTAGTATCCATATGGTAATTTGGTTTTAGTAATAGTAACCATATAATAATATCTATGGTTAATATTGAGGTTTTTATGTTACTTATACTTATAAGGGTAAACAAGGGTAAACAAAACAGCCTAATAACATTCTGATTAGGCCTATACATATTTAAAAAATTTAAGGAATAATTTTATTTACTCATTTTATCCAAAGAATTTGTAATCTGTATACAGGTATCTGTATCGATATCGGCGATATTGGCCTAAAAGTACTTGGTATTGAATCGAAAAGAAAATAATTTGCATCACCCATCCCTAGTTATGAGGCAGGACTGTATATGTGTATATAACGTTATATATGGAAGAAAACTAAAAAGTGAATTGAAAGATTTTTGGTTTGCTTTGTTCTTTTAATTGCATTGTTACTATAGGAGCTTTATTGAAGTAGGAAAAATGAATAGTCTGTTTCTGTTAATTTAAGTAGACTTGAGGAAAGAGAAATCACAGATCTCATTTATATACAGCAATGAGTTTAGATGGAAAACAAATGGAGAGAACATTTGGTCGCCTGCTTCTCAGATTTATCTCTTGAGAATAAGACCCTTGTTATCTCACATGTTTCATCTAGAGTTTTAGAAGAGATTTCAACAATGTCATAAACTGTGCTTAGATTTACAAGATTCATATTTCAACATTTTTCATCAAATTCTTTCAAAACCAAATTATCTTGGCTTGCTACACAAAGTCAGTTTTTTCATTCTTCACAAAGGCTGAACACACACATGAACTCTCACTCATATTTGTGGCTCTTACCACTAAGATAACTTGTATAAGTGACACTGATGTCACACCACATGGATGTTGGTGGAGTGTAATTACATTTTCTTTTGCAGTGAGGGAAGAGTCTTAATCTGCATCAAATGTGGGTTTGGTTAGGGGCTGTATGCAAATTCTCTGCTATACTCAAGATTAACCAATGATTTGCGGTGTCAACCTAATTACACAGAGCTATTTTAAGGCATTATAAAATCAGCATTCTGTCTAATGGGTTCTGCTCTCCTCTCCTTCTTTTTTAAGCAACATATTAATCACATATATTCCATGACATTAAAGTAGATACCAGTGACCGTTTTTGATGGGTGAAATGGTTTTATGTTTTTCCCAGCCTGTTACCTTTGATGTCAATGTTTATAGAGTTGCAGGATTCTTTGGGGTTTTTCAGACCGAACATGTAATTTTGTAAAAAAATAAGACGCAGCGCAACAAATGTGTCTCTAGAAAAGTTATTTATACCTGACATGGTGTCTAGAAAATGCGTAACTCCTGCGTGAGTCAAAGATGTTAATCTAGTGCATTCTTACATTGGAAAACAATTTAAAGACAGCAAGGACGTTAGCAAAAATGTGTTAGTTGTGAATGACGCCTTGTGGTACTATCAGCATTGTCAGGACATCAATGCCCCTTTGACACATTAAACCTGGTAAATTGCAGTAAGATTGTTGGATTGCCTTTACTGGTCAATTTACCACATCTGCTATTCACACATGCAATGTGTTTCTGTCGTGGCCCAGTATGCTCGGTTTCCATTGGCTGCTCTCCATATGACTTCATATTTGAGTCATGGATCATCATACACTAAGAGATTTCCTCTATATTCGGTCCTAAAATGTCAAACATGTTTAATTTTCTCTTACTTAATGGAATCATTTCATTATCTGTCCAATTTGATGACATTTTTTGACTCCTGTCACAGAATGCAGAGGCAGGACTTGGGCTGGACTGGGAAGAGAAATCGGCCCTGGTTTTACATAGCAACTGGCCCAAAAGTTGAGAGGGGGGGGTTGGGTGTTCTCTCGATGGGCAGTCCACCCCTGATCGGCCCCAAAGTACATCGGCCCATCGAGAAAATTCCCGGTAAGCCAGATTACCAGTCCAGCCCTGGGCAGGACCCAGATGCAGAGTTGAATGATAAAAGGGAATTATTTAATACAACAAGGCAAAACACAAAACAAAAACTCCCACGAGGGGAAAACATTTACATAAACTACCATAAGCTGAAAAACACAAAGTAAGTCAGGGGAAACAGATAACAGGACCGACCGGACTGGGCTACGGACACCAGGGAAGGAGTAAACAGACCAATTGGCAGGACCGACATGAGAGAACCAACAAGACAGGAAACTGGCATTGGACAGCAAACACGAGGAGACTAAAATAGGGAGAGAAATCAACAGGTTAACAAGACAGGACAGTTGTGACTAATGAACTAATAGTGGGCAAACAAGGAGGCAGGGTATATGATGTACGACAGAGAGAGACATGTGGCAATACAGAAACAAAACAAAGCCACGTGCTCTCACAAGACATCAAAACACCCGAATGATATGAGCACACATCGCCAAGACAATAAGGCAAAAATGCCCATGCCAACCAACAAACAAGAAGAGAGAATGCATAGCAATGCTAAACAAAGCGATGCCATGCATCTTCACATTAAACTAAACCTGAACGCCATGCAATGCACACAACAGGCGACAAAAACAAGGCAGGACACCTGACTCAGGCAGGCAGTGCAAAGCAAGCGCAAAGCAAGCGCTATGCGAGTCCCTGTCACCAGAGACAGACACAGAAAATGGAGCATGAGTGTCCGGATCCTGACATAGAGTGAAACTGAACCAGACAGGGAAGTTGGGATCCAGACAACACGCTATGACCATGAAACACAAGACAGCTCACTACCCAGGTGCACAGCGCAACGCGAGGCGCACCTGTGTTCATGAGAGACAGACATAAACTATTGACACGAGTGCATGCTACCAAGATGACATAAGCGCGATGCACCCATATCAATAACAGACAGACATGGAGCATGAGTGTCTGGATCCCGACACAGACCAAAAACCAACCAGACAGGAAGACAGGATTCAGACACCATGCTAAAGACATGAAACAGGACAGACCGAAGTGCACATGGCAGGTAATACAACCGAAACCGTGTGCTCACACAAAGACAGACAACAAAACACAAGACAGACATGGGACGATGATGCCACGAGTGACAGGACTGTGACATTCTGAGTAACTGAATCATCTCTGTCAGAACTTTGTTATTGGCCCAGAGCAGACTTCTTTCATTAGTGCATCCTGACCTCGTGCGTGCTCAAACCATAATTCTTACCGAAATGTTACAACTTCTCAATAGTTCCTTTCACACATACAGCCTTTTCCTAAAAAATAAACTGCCATTTTCAGTTTAGAGGTCATGTGTGAACTCGACCCATTCGAAAATACAAATATGGCGGAGATGACTAATTTACGCTGCGTAAAATAACTAATACAAGTTAAGATCTAAATACTATTCTAAATGTAAACATAATAATTATAATTATGATAATAATCACTGAAATATAAATCATGATTCAAGGCGAACGTGTTTTTGTATTATTTTATGATTTGGCTGTATATAAAGTGACCCTGCAGAGTTGTGATCACAACGAACTGCTCTGTGGAAATAAAGCGAACTGAACTCAGAGCACCTCCTGAGCTGAGATGTCTGAGGTCATTTACAGCATTCTCATAGATGATACTATTCTAGCAAAACATTTTCAGAAGACTAAAACAAAGAAAGTGTGAGAACCCTTTACATACACGTGTCCCACGAGACATCACGCCTCCGAACAGTGCGTCAGATATGCGCTTAGACGGCTTTTCTGTCATCTGTTCTTAAAAATATAGCAAAGTGTTTTTCTTCAAGCATGTGTCTTTGTCTTATGACATTTCTTGTGTCATTCTGAATCCGAGATGTCTTACAGTTACCCACCATGCACATTATATTTGCTACCTGCAATTAAACGTCTTCTGTCAGTGTGTATACTTTCCAGCCTGTGTAATTTGATATGTTGGTAAAGAAAAGCTGGCTTTCAATTTTGGTTCATTTACCATGGTCACAAACTCTTCATTAGGCAACACTTCTTTATTTAAGGCTATTCTTTTTGTTAGGGTATTGTACTGATATTGGAATTTCCATTCATAATGTTTCCACTGGTGTTGTCCCTTGTATCGGGTAAAACTGTACTCCGTGGCAACCCTATTGCGAAGAGGACTTAATGTGACTTACACATGACTCCAGATTGTTTTTACACCTGGCAAAGTTTCAGCGCTTGATAAATGGTGAAACAAAGTTTTATTTCCCGTTTTTCTCTGGTGATAAATGCTGAATCGTTTATAAACCGTAGCGTACTCTGCCCCATGGAAAGTGAAACTGACTGGGCAGAGTTACGCATTTTCCATTTATTAAGAATAGGCATACTTTGTTGAAGGCAGTGACAGAGATTATTTTGGTTCAAATTAAATTATTTTATCATTTGAAAATCTATGTATTGTGCTATTTTCGGCACTTTATTCCCTGCTATTTGAGATTGTGTTTGACGCATCCATGGCAATAAATGTTCTTTATTCCAGAGTCCCGACAAATACCACTATAACATTTGTGAACTCTCGCGGTTAACCAAATATTACAAAATGTTACCATGCACATATTTAGGGTATTAAGGCATCTTTCACTTTATAATGAAACATTAAATGCATGCAGGGCATAAACACAGCCAGGGTAAACTGCACCTTATATTTGTGTTTGGAAGTGTTTTGTGAATCAAGGCTGTTCTTTGTAGTCATTCAAATAAACATGCTGCACCTGTGAGATGCAGATTCCTTGAGCACGCACTCCTGTGCCTGTGCTCACGCTGCTGTCGTCCAGCATGCTTTCCGCCGAACAAATGGTATTTCGCATAAGGCTGACATTTACGTGGATTATAATAATGATCTATAAATAGATAAATTAGGGGTTTAGAGTCTCCTGGGCAATGGCCCAATTAGCCCTGGGGTTAATCCATCCCTGATTACAATTAATAAAGGCTGTAAAAATATATTGTTCATTATTTGTTCATGATGCCTAATGCATTAACTAATGTTAATGTATAGAACCTTTTTATAAAGTTACCAAAATTACATTAAACTTTAGATTTATTTGTTTTGAAACGGTAATGAATAGTTCTGTTGCCAATATCAAAAGATCATTGTGACAAAGTCATTGTAAAAACCATGAGAGCATCACACACAGCAGAGATACGTTCAAAAATAAGAAAAAAATATCCATTACAAGCTCTAAAAGTGCTCCAGTGAGAAATCATTAACATCTATGATTTGTTTACTGTCTTTGGCATTTTGCTGTAACACAAATCACTAATTATTAAGCAAATGCGTGAAGACGTGGTGCCGTTACGGTTAAAATGTAATTGCTGTGATTAGTGGTAGTGTGACCAACATTAACCTGATTTAAATTGGGATCCTCACAGAATAGCACTGATATGAGTGACTGAGGAGATATTGAGAGCACCTGGAGAGTGTATATGTTTGATTGACACCACGAGTGAGCATATTGAAGGGAGTGAAGCTGAAAGTGCTCATGATCACTCAACACTATGGCGCCCCTTTAGGCTCTAAAATATGACTTTGCATCACACTCTCATCTCACTGAATGTGTAACTCAACGTCTTGATTTTTTAAAGGATCTACCATTTACTCCATTAAATTCAAAAGGCAGACGAGACATAGACGTGATGCAGACGTCAGTGTAAACCACGTGTGTCAGTGAAGCGTGTTGCAGTAGAGTGATTGTGTTCAAGTTCAACACATAATGCAACACGTTATGTAACATGGCTCAGTGAAGCATGTCAGCATCTGCCTTAATTACTTCCATTCACTCACTCATCTTAATGAACGTGACGTCTGCATCTGCCATTTTTTAAGTACTTAACTATTGTTCCTGTTATCCCCTATAAGTTATGTGTTTTTCTTGTTCAATTAACTTATAAATATATTTTAAAAAGAAGATTATTTTTGCATCACACTCTTTTGTTTATCTACTGCATGGCAAGATTAAATATGTTATATTAACATTTTAGCCCCCAACAGCACCGTTAATAAATAAAAGTAATAGATATTTTAGTGGGCTGAAAATGTACATTAACTATTTTACAGACTTTAGGTGTAGGTTCATAATAACACATTAACTAATTACTTTGTACAATATCAGCAACACAATTCATTAATTCAGTCTGATTTTATAAGAACTAGAGTTATTAGAGTTATCAATATGTATTAATGTGATATACCTATTTTAGCCATGTAATACACTATCTTATGAAACAATCTAACAGTGAAGTACACACTTATATCTCTTTCAAATTTGTCAACAAGGTGTCATTTGTTTTAAGAGGTTGTATTTTAATTTGTAACCCCATGTTTTTTTAAACAATGGGTTTCTTTTTTACTACAATCAACATTTTAATACTAATGTTATATTCTTTTATGTGTATGGTGACATTTTAACACTGAAGATATAACAACATTCAGTACTTATAATAAGAACATTTTTGCAGTTTTACAGTTTCACTTGTGTACTTGATGGCATTTTGCCAGTAGCCCACAAAGTGGTGGTATTGCATTACTTTCTAATCTAGGAACAGTGCAACAGTTTGTTTTCGGAAGTGAAAACCCCATTATTTTATAGACAAATCGATTTTACAATAACTTATAAAACTTCAATGTCTGATGAATCTATCTGTGTTATCTCAACTTCATTGTTTAAAAATCGAGTTTGATAGCAGAATACATGGTAAAAAAAACTACATTACCCATGGTACATCAGAGAAATTTGAAGCGGCAGACACAGATGTCACGTTCATTCAGACGAGTGAGTGAAGCGATGTGAAGGCACACGCAGAAGCAGCGTTAAAGAGAAGCGGACATCATGTTCATTGAGACGAGTGCCTGATACAATGTCATAATTTTGACCCTAAAGGGACGCCATACAACACAACTTCTGATTGTCACAACTCACGTTACATCACATATTCTCAGATTTGTATATGCAAGTTTATTTGTTGTTTAATTCGTTTTTATACCTGTTTACAGTCTCTTATCCTCTTCGTGCTCACTGTGCAACAAGTCAGAATAACTACAGTAATGACTCTAAAAAATTATAATATTAATATTATAAACTTAATATTAATACACGTATAATTCTTACACATTTTTAAAAACAAACCTGGATATTCATCTGAATTGCAGCATGTCTGAAAGTTTAAATTCATGAAAATTTAGAATTGCCAACATGTCACCCTCCAGACACCGCACTGTCATGCATCAAGTGCTGAGCAAGCACTTATTCATTAGAGTAGCAGTGTATGTGTGATTTCATGGGTGCTGCAAAAAGATCGGCCCTGGATCGATTGGTTAACGTGCACTCCTAATAGGTAAAGTTAAGAATATAATGAAATGTAGAAAAAGAAGTGGAAAATAAACTGGAAGGACAAGGTAATATAAAATAAAACTGGATTTATGTATTTTTCTGAAGGAAATACCAGTACTCTCAAAGCAGGAAAACATTAGCATTATAGATCCCATAAAATCGCTGGACAAGTGCAGTTTTCTTTCCTTTTTTGACATATTTCCTATTAAAACAGGAAGTTTGGGCAGAACATATAGAAGCTATCATGAACCCTAATTTTAACTTTTGTTATTAAGGGGCAATATTAACCACCTGGAATTGATTTGAAAGGTTTTTTTAGTTGTTTTTACCTTTATGAAGGCATAGCTATAAATAATTCAAGATGTCATAACAGAAAACTAGAAGTCATATATTCTAAACCAATAAGTAGATAGGCCTAAAATAGACAATTAAATAAGTAAAATGTCAGAAAACAAACTAAATAAAAGAGGAACACTCTACAGGGGCATTTTGTTTTAAATATGTGGGGTCGCATGGTGGCCCAGGTTAATTTATGACCCTGGTATATCCATAAATATATTCACTTTCAAAACAATTAATCACCAAATCCAATCTAATCTCAATCCATGGTTGTGTGTACGTGTATTCACAGGAGAGTGAGCTTCAGCATGTTCTGCAGCAGAAAGCACGTCTGAATCTCCAGTTGTTCAACGATACCCAGAAGGCAGCAAAGAATGAGCAGGTAAGCAGTCTGTCTCATTTTGGCTTACCGTTTGATAACAAACCCTTGACGCACACTCACTCATACACACACAATGGCATTGTAATCTGTTCTCGCTATCGTTTGTTCCCTGGTGGAAAGCACTAATGGTGTTTTTGCCACTCGAGTGGAGGAGCTGGATTGTTCCTCATAAAGCTGGAGGCCTTGGGCCGTCCGCCAAACATTTCTGCATCCTCTAACTCAATCCAATGAGTCCCTCTGCCCCTCTGGAGCACAGCAGTGACCACCCACTCACTCACGAGATGGATGAGTTCATCTCTGCAAGGGTGTATCAATGCACAGTGCATGAGAGTGTAGAGTGTTGTGGTTTTCTCTTGGAAAAGTCAGTGCTGTAAATGTCCTGCTGATCTGTGGTTATGCTTAAGGAGAAATACGAAATGAAAAATTATTAACTTTGGTGAAACTCAATCACAACTACAACTGGATATTTTATTTCCTGAAGGATATACTAGTGCTTTCAAAGCAGGCGAAGATTAGCTGCAAAGATCCCATGAAATCGCATAATGAGCACAGCTCTGCGCATGCATCAGGTGCGAGGAAGGGTTATCAAGCTTCAAATCATGATCGCATAATGTAAACCACATGAGCCATATTAATTAACCTTTATGCTGCCTTTTTTGGACACCATTGACTTGCATTGTTTGGATACATTACATCATATCTCCATCAAAACATCTTTGTTTGTGTTCCGCAGAAGAAAGAAAGTCTTACGAGTTTGAGACAGCATAAGAGTGAGTAAATGTTGAGAGAATTATAATTTTTAGGTGAACTATTCTTTTAATACTTGGGGATAGGGATTTAGAACAAAACTTAACCAGAATGTGGAAGTTATAGCAATAGTGACCTGCAAGCTCTGCAAATACATTCGCAAGTTATATAATGTTAGTTTAAGTCCCAATTAGTGGTACATGTCAGCTGTAAAAGAGGTCAGGCAATTAGTACTTTGATGTGTGACTTTTCAAAGCAACACAAGGCCACTACTTGAGTTTCAAACAGTGAAAGAGTCTGTGAAAATGCAAAAAGTGATACACCAATCAGCCACAACATTAAAACCACCTGCATCTCAGAATAGCATTCTGAGATAATATTCTTCTCATCACATTGTACAAGAGCGGTTATCAGAGTTACTGTAGACTTTGTCAGTTCGAACCAGTCTGGTCATTCTCTGTTGACCTCTGTCATCCACAAGGCATTTCCATCCACAGAACTGCCCCTCACTGGATGTTTTTGTTTTGGCACCATCCGGAGTAATCCCAGGAGATCAACAGTCACAGAAATAGTGCATAAAATCAAGCAGATATGGGTCAGCAGCTTCAGTTAATGTTGACATCAACCATCAGAATGGGGAAAAATGTGATCTCAATGATTTCGACCGTGGCGTGATTGTTGGTGCCAGATGGGCATTTCGACCGTGGCATGATTGTTGGTGCCAGATAGGCTTTCTGAAACTACTGATCTCCTTGGATTTTCACACACAACAGTCTCTAGAATTTACTCCAAATGGTGCTAAAAACAAAAAACATCCAATGAGTGGCAGTTCTGTAGATGGAAATGTCTTGTTGATGAGAGTGGTCAGGGCTAGATTTGTAATCTGGCATACTGGGTATTTTCCCGGTGGGCCGACACACTTTGGTGCCGATCAGGGGCGGAATGGCCATCGGGAGAACCGGGCTGGCTGCAAAAGGGGCGATAAGCTGAAATGAGATGATGCGTTATGCAGAACGGGCCACAAAACAGCGCCACGATATGCCGAAGGGGGCATATCCCCCCAGGTCATCAACTTTTGGGACATTTTGTATGTAACATCCGGGCCTATTTGTGACTCTTCCCAGTCCACACCTGAGAGTGGTCAACAGGGAATGACCAGACTGGTTCGAACTGACAAAGTCTACAGTAACTCAGATAACCACTGATAATTGTGGTGTGAAGAATAGCATCTCAGAATGCTATTGAAATGCGGGTTTGTGCTGTTTGGTGGCACAAGTGGGACCTACACAATAGGTCCCACTTGTGTCCCAAAAAATAGATTCAAGGATGGTTTCATGAAGAAAAGGATGAAATAGCACACCTTCATCATCAAACCTTTATGGGCTCATAGTGTGCAGTAGATTTCCATCTCTTTCATTCCCCTCCTCCATTGATTTTAATATTCTTTTGTGTATCCACCCTTTGTATGTGTCTACATATGAGTGTGTGTGTGTGTGTGTGTGTGTGTGTGTGTGTGTGTGTGTGTGTGTGTGTGTGTGTGTGTGTGTGTGTGTGTGTGTGTGTGTGTTGATGAGGTTGAGGTTCTTGTGTTTGGATGTGTGTGGAACGCAATTTCCTGAAGGATCAGTGTATGACAATGTCAAGACAAGTATGCTAGAGTTTTGACTGTGGTGTATGTTTGTGTATGTGTAGCAGCAGACTGTGTGTGTGTGTGTGTGTGTGTGTGTGTGTGTTGTTTGGAACTTTGATCATCTGATTTATGTGATGAGCAGATGTGAAGAACTGCTGCTCTCTGAACCTGGCAGATATTACATTCTCGTAATAGCTGAATGGTATAAAAAAAAACATGATTGGGTTCAGGGTCGAACAGCGACAAGTTTGGGTTTGTCTCGGCGCTGATGAGCCATAGCTGCCATCATTCAAGCTTCCATCATTTAGACATAAATTAGAGCACAAACACATCATTTACAGTCTCTTTACCAAAGACTTTTTAACAGATTTTTGAGAACAGATCCACAGAGCTCTACTGAGAGCACAGCTTTTTGCTTTCCTATCTGTGCTGCAAGGTAAAGGTGCATATGCAAATTTTAATACGTTTTCGGTGGTTGCTTAGTGTCGCATTTCCTAAAGTTTTCTTAACTTTTTTTTTAACGTGTTGCTATGTGTTTGTTAATGCATTGATATATGATTGCTCTGTAATATTGTGGACACTAGATATGGATCAGGTCCCTCCTTATACAGAAGTGGAATTGTGAATTTTCAACAATTTTATTGTTAAGTGAAAGTCTAATAAGTGAAAGTCTAATTGCTTTGACAAGTAGAACACCTCTGCTCAACAAGCTATACAATTTGAGATATGACCATTAATAACAGTAAGGCGCTCTTCACACCAAGCGTGGCCTTGCTCTAAAAAGCAATACATGGTGCCACAAACGCAGGCATCTCGACACCTCATGCCATCCCAGATTCTTTAGAACACAAACAATGATTTTTAGAAGAATATCTCTGCTCTGTAGGTTTATGAAATGCAAGTAAATAATGACCAATGCTGCCCTTATGTGCTTTCTGGAGTTTCAAAGTTTTGGACTCCATTCACTTGCATTGAATGGACCTACAGAGCTCAAATATTCTTCTTAAAATCGTTGTTTGTGTTCTGCAGAAAAAAGAAAGTCATACACATCTTGTATGGCATGAGGGGAGTAAATGAAGAGAGAATTTTCAATTATGTGTGAACTATTCCATAAAATGGTCTTAATCAGATAGCAGTGGGTACTCACTGTTCTCCATTGGTTATGCCTTCTGATGCTGCACCTGTGATCTATGATCATCTACTTTGGCCTGCCTTTGATGTGCACTTCTCTGGTCTCTCCTAAGCGCCCCGAACCTGCTTTAAGTTAATCTTTTTGTCATGTCCGTGTCAGTTTATAATTGGAGGCACATCTTGGCATCCCATCCTGGCAGTGCACTCCAGTTTCTTCCCACCGAGCTGTTCAATGGTACACCACGTCAGGGAACAGGAACTCCGCTCCCTCATTAGACATTTATGAATGCAATACCTATTAGACTGTGAGATAAATAAAGAGGAAGGAAAGGGAGAGAGTGAGAATTGCTAGGAAAAGACAGCAAACATAGTTGCCAAATGAAGGAAAAGTTATACCTTAATAATGCATATCAGTGGCCTAATCATCAAAGGCTAATCTTTAAAGGGATAGTTCAACCAAAGATGACAGTTCTGTGCTCATTTAATCTCCCTCGTGTTGTTCAAGACATTGAGACTGTAGCACAAACTCTTTTATGTTATGATGCAAAAGTGAAAGCAGTAATGGTTTGGCATCTCTGGGCGAGTCATGTGAGCCTGCTGTTGCTTGAAAAGAAAAGTCCTTCATGCATCACTTATTTTGTGAGTTCAGCTGCCCCCATCTCAAATAGCTGTTTGAGAGTGAGACGTCAATGAATCTAGAGCTCGGAATGGCAGTCATCAAGATGGCAGCTGTACCATCTACACAGTTTGCATCTATCCAGACAGTTAGTGGCTCAGCAGCACTGTAGGAGAGAAGGGTTGTTTAAGGTATAGGTGGTAAAGAATGTTGAATTATGAATCTTAAAATGGTTTTGCTAGCATGTAGTACTTTGTAGTTTGTTGTTGTACTTTTTATGTGGTGGTTTCCTAGATGCAGTCGAGGCCTTGCCTCTGACTTAAGATTTAGTAAATAAAAGTAAATAAGTTTGCATCACTGAAAACCTTTTAAATGGACGAATAAGTTTATTCCTTGTTCCCTTTCTGAATTAGGAATGATGTTCCCTTGGAATGCCATGTACATCATGCCTCAAAGACAACATCCATAATAAGACCAAATTCCAAGAGTAAGTGAATGTTCAGCATCAAATAATGTGGGCTGATTTTATCCATTGAGATTAGAGCTGGGCGATATATTGAATATTCACGATAAAATCGCAACGATTTTGCTGACGATATCAAATTGAACAATATAGTAAAAATCGCGATGATATTAATGTGCTTTTTATTTGGCCATTAAGTTTCATATAGAGCATTAGTAGACTAATTTCAGAATCCTTCAGGGCTTAACAATTAATCAAAATAACACCAATATGGCAATATGGTAATATGAGATTATTAAACTGCATAAGACTGCGATTAAAGACAGATAAACATTGTCAGTGTAAGCTTCAGTATGAACTGGTGACGTGCTGTTATAAGCTGTTCTGTTCACTTTCATTTATAATAACATTTGCCTAAGTCGCTAAATGATCCTTTTCTATTTTCAAGTGACTGTGATAATTGTTTGCCTCATTTCTGATTCATAGCCTCCACAGTTCTCAGTCAAATTACTGTGTAATTTAACTATTTCTTTTACAAAAAAAATAAAAAAAAGTCAGATTAATTTGCTTTAAAATGTCACTCTTTATTCAAGCCCACATAACAATATTAAGAATAATATTAAGAATATTTTGCCAAAAAAAAAAATTCATTCCTCTTGGAATTTCTGCAAAGCTTGTCAGAGCAAGCAATGATAACCAAGGAGGGCGGGGCTTAGCGAAGGATCAGTTTTCGAGATAAATATCAAATATCGTCAATAGGCTGAAAAAATATCCCTTATCAAGATTTGATGGATTGTGAAAAAGTCACTAATGCTGTGTCTCATTTGGAAGTCTGCGTGCTAAGTAAGACACGTCCTTTGAAGGCTGCAGTATACTGAGTGTCCTCCTTTAAACAAGCCTTGTTTAATCAAGACGGCCTTCGTAGGATAAACTGAAATGTAACGTAACATGGTTACTATGACAGCACACCACTCTTTAACAAGCGTGAGCGCTTTGAGTGAGAGAGGAACAAAGTCCCTTTGGAAGGGAATACATGAGGTACATTTTAGGAGAGTTATAATAATGTAAAGAGAAAAGAAAATAGATTTTACAAGTGTACTTTTAGTCTAATACTTTATTTTAATTATACTGTATATTCATATAATTATACATAATATATACTCTGCACCCAACTACTGAGGTACTTCAACTTGGGAATTATCATTACTTCGTTTGAACATCATATTTATGGACAAATTGGTATAATTCTTTTTAGACATCAATGAATTGAGGGTTGTGAGTGCCCACGAAGGGGGCATCCTCCAAATTCCTGTGAAAGAAGATTGCATTCGAAGGCTGCATGCAAAGTGTCCTACTTTCTACCCTACGCTTTTCTGAAACGAGACGGCCTCGATGGCGGATGCGGCCGACAAATGCGACCTCTGGAGGACGCAGCCTTCCAAACGAGATACAGTCTATAATATTATTTGTTGATATTATTTCTCCTCCACCCATTTTGCTTTGGTTATTTCACCAGAAAATAATAGTCATTTCAGAGGTGGAGAAAGTTATAACACTTTGATTAAAGATTATGAAGAAAAAAGGTTTTCTTTAGAATAATCTGTCACAGTTAGGAGCCGTTCACAGAACACGCTCTTGCTTTCAAAACGACGAAAAGGGGCACAACGGAATGAATGATGCTTCTTAAAAACAGCGGTCATGGCACAAGATGCAAAAAACAGCTAGATGTGGCACAATGGCCAAGGACATTGTTTAACACATTGTGTATGCACATAAATCAACAAACAACAGATACAAAATAGCGTAGACAGTGTAAAATTTCATGTGTGAATGGCTTTCACCTGGGACATTGATTAAAAAGTATCTAAGATCAGTTTTAATTTCATGCTGTCTTTAATTTTATACAAGAATGTTGTTTCCCCAATGCCACTGTGACTGTATAACAACATGCAGATTGAATGTCATAAGAATCAACAATACAAGTTTAATAGGTGAAACATATTTCCTCCAGAACAGCCTATTCAGCCCTGATTGTTGTAGCAGAGCTGTGAGGGTCAGATTGCAGATAAGAGATTGGACAGGCGTGGAGTGTGTGTGTACTCACTGCCTCTCTTTCTGACAGTACAGCTTTTTATCATGACTGACGTCAACCCCTCTGTTCTCTCTGCCTCTAAATACATTGCTGTAAGCCCTGAGAGGGTTTCCAAGCTCAGCACTGTAGTTTGAAGACTGCACATGTTCTATGTACCACACAATGCATCAGCAGAATGTAATAGGGTTTTCTGGTCCTGTGGACTTTTAGAAAATCAATTCTTTAAAAAAAACAATGTTATTATAGTCACACATGTGTCATATTTCATATCAAGCATATATATATATATTTTTTTTTTCCACTTTCTTAAACTTCACTATTATTTTTTTCCACTTCCATAGTGGCTAAAACACAGAGAATGGAGGCTTCACTAGCACACCTGAACCAGGTGTGGGAGAGAAATGGGCAAGCTGCCGTATCTCTTTGCATTGCCAGAAAATGCTCACTGTGTCACAAACTGTGCGAGTGAGACCCAACGTGTGCCCAATAGAGGCTGAATGGCAGCCAGAGACAAAAATAGTTTTGAGATTTTGAACTGCTGCATTCAATTTGCTTTATATATTTTTGTATAGTGTCTTATAATGCATTGATAATGTACACTTAAATTTATCTAATTAATTTAATTAGATTTAACTGTTTCTAATTAACTAAAAAAAAATATATATATATACAGTCAGGTCCATAAATATTGGGACATCGACACAATTCTAATCTTTTTGGCTCTATACACCACCACAATGGATTTGAAATTAAATGAACAAGATGTGCTTTAACTGCAGACTTTCAGCTTTAATTTGAAGGTATTTACATCCAAATCAGGTGAACGGTGTAGGAATTACAACAGTTTGTATATGTGCCTCCCACTTTTCAAGGGACCAAAAGTAATGGGACAATTGGCTGCTCAGCTGTTCCATGGCCAGGTGTGTGTTATTCCCTCATTATCCCATTGACAAGGAGCAGATAAAAGGTCCAGAGTTCATTTCAAGTGTGCTATTTGCATTTGGAATCTGTTGCTGTCAACTCTCAATATGAGATCCAAAGAGCTGTCACTATCAGTGAAGCCATCATTAGGCTGAACAATCTAAACAAACCCATCAGAGAGATAGTAAAAACATTTGGTGTGGCCAAATCAACTGTTTGGAACATTCTTAAAAAGAAAGAACGCACCGGTAAGCTCAGCAACACCAAAAGACCCGGAAGACCACGGAAAACAACTGTGGTAGATGACCGAAGAATTCTTTCCCTGGTGAAGAAAACACCCTTCACAACAGTTGGCCAGATCAAGAACACTCTCCAGGAGGTAGGTGTATGTGTGTCAAAGTCAACAATCAAGAGAAGACTTCACCAGAGTGAATACAGAGGGTTCACCACAAGATGTAAACCATTGGTGAGCCTCAAAAACAGGAAGGCCAGATTAGGGTTTGCCAAACAACATCTAAAAAAGCCTTCACAGTTCTGGAACAACATCCTATGGACAGGTGAGACAAAGATCAACTTGTACCAGAGTGATGGGAAGAGAAGAGTATGGAGAAGTAAAGGAACCGCTCATGATCCAAAGCATACCACCTCATCAGTGAAGCATGGTGGTGGAAGTGTCATGGCGAGGGCATGTATGGCTGCCAATGGAACTGGTTCTCTTGTATTTATTGATGATGTGACTGCTGACAAAAGCAGCAGGATGAATTCTGAAGTGTTTCGGGCAATATTATCTGCTCATATTCAGCCAAATGCTTCAGAACTCATTGGACGGCACTTCACAGTACAGATGGACAATGACCCAAGCATACTGCGAAAGCAACCAAAGAGTTTTTTAAGGGAAAGAAGTGGAACGTTATGCAATGGCCAAGTCAATCACCTGACCTGAATCCGATTGAGCATGCATTTCACTTGCTGAAGACAAAACTGAAGGGAAAATGCCCCAAGAACAAGCAGGAACTGAAGACAGTTGCAGTAGAGGCCTGGCAGAGCATCACCAGGGATGAAACCCAGAGTCTGGTGATGTCTATGCGTTCCAGACTTCAGGCTGTAATTGACTGCAAAGGATTTGCAACCAAGTATTAAAAAGTGAAAGTTTGATTTATGATTGTTAATCTGTCCCATTACTTTTGGTCCCTTAAAAAGTGGGAGGCACATATACAAACTGTTGTAATTCCTACACCGTTCACCTGATTTGGATGTAAATACCCTCAAATTAAAGCTGAAAGTCTGCAGTTAAAGCAAATCTTGTTCGTTTCATTTCAAATCCATTGTGGTGGTGTATAGAGCCAAAAAGATTAGAATTGTGTAGATGTCCCAATATTTATGGACCTGACTGTATATATATTAGTACATATTTAAATAATTAAAATAAATGATGACTAACCAATTTCTTGGTCGTATAGCTTCTTTATTAGAATTAAATGTTTATTTTTTGTTGTTTTTGGTCAACAACTGATTGTAAAGAACAAAAAGGATATTAAATGAGACATTATCAATGACATATGGATTGTGTGGATCTCGACTTTGGACACATTAAATGGACCGAGTCAACCCAACCTTTACCTCTCAACATGTAGTGAAATGATCTCAATAATTAAGCTCGCAACTTAAAAGATTGATTTTGATCAATTTAACATCGCAATTAATTCCAAAATCTATATTTTTACCCAGCCCTAATTCCTATTAAAAGCCAAACTTTTTGTTTTATAGGTTCAACAAAGCAAAATGTAAATATTTTTGCATACCTGCTGGAACCTGCTTACCTGTGTGGGAAACATTGCCATAGATCATTAAGCTAGTGTTTAAAGGAGACAATAGTTCAACAGCATAATTTAATCTGAAGTAAAATAATTCATGCTGATGCACCCAGAGGCGACCGAGTCGGGACATAAGTATCCAGCACTGCCCCATCAGACCCTGCTGTTTGTGAAAGCATGCTGGATGTTGTAGACTATGTTGAACAATTTCACCTATTAGCCTTGTGGCCACATGGGTCCAGATGTTCTCATTCATGCATGATCCACTTCTACCCCACAACAGACCCAAAGAAAACCACTGTGGATAAATACAACCAATACACTACAGACACAATTATATGTATATTAAAATATTGTGTGGTATTTAAGCAATATCACATGATCAAGAGTGCGATATGGCCCTACATCAGCACTGCTGTGATTCTGCCGTAGGTAATCACAGCAGTGCTGATTTTGGGCCATATTGCACAATTGCGAGTGTGATATTGCTTATATACAACAGTTCAATGAACAAGTACATTAAAAAAAATTACAAATTTTTACAAACACATTTCACAAACAGAAGCTCTAACATAACATATGCACTGCTCTTACACTTTAGTTTAGAGTGGCACGAACACAAGCGGAGTGATACACACACACAGTGAAGCGTCCAAGTGCTGATGTTGTCAGACCAGGCTAAGTTGTAAGTTACACACTGCTGGTGCAAACAGACCCTGAAATCTATTTATATTGGTAGGAATGGAATGACCTTTTACCAACAAAGGACATTGTTTAATCTCTCTTTTTGCCCCTCTCTCTCTCTCTGTCTCGCTCTCTCTCTCACTCTGTCTCAGGTGAAAAGTGAGTATGAACAGCTGCAGGAGGCTCTGTACACAGTGACAGTGGAGAGAGATTGTGCTCTGTTGGAGAGGACTGAGCTCCAAGGCAAACTGGAGAACCTAGAACAGGTGTTGAAGGTGAGAACCTGCCACACTCTTCAGTATGATGATGATTAAGAATGGGGGTTCATTACAGGAAAAACAATATCAACATTTTAATCTAAGACTGGAATTATCAAACAAAGCTATGTCTGGGTCACACTTTACAGCCTAATCAAAAGAAAATATAAGAATATGTTCAAAACATACAAAATAAATCATCATTTTGTTTCCATTTGTAAATATTAAGAATTTAATTTTGACATTATTTTCATGTAATTTTCTGCCTAAATTGCATCCAGGCTTTACTTTTGAGTTTTTTCTAATTCCCATTATTCTCAACAATGATTCTAATGGTTATTTGACATTTAAATTATCAGAAATTAAAGACAATACAACAAATACTGTGATGTATAAATTCTATTTAAATAATACAATTTAAATAAATAATATTCAGTACTGTGCTATAGCACATATGATATTTCACAAAAAACATTAGTCTTAAGATGGTTATTTATATCTTCAGCTATACCCCCCACACACTGAACATTATGTCAGTCTGGGACTACATAAAGAGACAGAAGTAATTGAGACTAAATAGCTTAAATAGATAGAAGAACTGTGGTAAATTCTCAAAGAAGCTTGAAACATCCTATCTGCCAACAACCAAGAAAAACTGTGTCCAGGTGGAAACATTGCAACATTTAAAAACTTTACACAGTACTGTATAATTTCTTTCATATTACAGTAATGTGACAGAGATATTTTGAGTTACTGTAATAAAAATTGGGAGGTGAAATGTGCTTAGTCGTGAAAACAATTTCACAGTGCTCCTTAAAATAGGCTTAATTTTATTTACTCAAAATATTATTTGCAGTTGCTATTTGCACCCGTGTGATAATAATGGTATATGCTATTTACACCCCAGTGCAAATAGTGGCAGATATTATTTGCAGCCATATTTAAACACTAAAATACAGTATGCTTATTGAGTTTATTGAGAGTCCCACAGACACATTGTATTAACCTCTACCCCTAAACCTAACCTTACCTTAGAAAAAAATAACCTTGGTTTTACTTTTTGGTATTTTTTGTAAATTTACAGTAAACACAAAATTAGCTATGGTTACTATATTACCACCATATTACTGCTTGGTTTCTGCCAAAAAAACATGGTTACTAGAACATCAGTAATACATCGATGCAATTTACACACAATCAATTCACCGTGACCAAATCACTGTGATGAAGTCAACATTTAAATACATTTGTATCTATTCTTTTTTTGTAGTTTTAAAGGAAATATAAGAGTAAAAACAGGAAATCGGATGGGAAAAGAGTGGGAGAAAATGTGGATTCGAACCACAGATGTTAGGACAACACTAATCATTCACCAACCGACTTTACACCCCATGATACTGCAGCGACTCTTACTGTTTAGTGTTTAGTATATTTCTGTGGTTCCACGAGACTTTTGGGGTGCAAATAAATACACTGTGTGGCAGATGCTATTTACACCAGGGTTTAAATAGATTCTCCGAATATTATTTCATATTGCTTTCTTTAGATTTTGGGGTGATATATAACCTATAATATTCTTGTCCATTTTTGTGAGATTCACCTAATTAGCCTTCTTATATGTACGCTGAGTTCAATCATCAAGGTTTGTGTGTGTTTGTGGTGGCCAGTATTGGGTAGTAAAAGTTTACAAGTAATCTGGATTATGTAATCAGATAAATCATGTACTTGTAATTTGATTACTTTGTGTATTGTGCATTATAAGATTACAGTTACATTTTTATGGATAACATGATTACATTCTTGTGTTTATCACCAATCAGGCAAAGCTAATAACTAGCGTATAATTTACTAATTATGCTCCTAAATTTTAAAAGAGCAGTCTGAGCCAATCTTTGCCTAACAAAAATGATATACATAATAAAAAGACTCCACATCCAATCTTAAGAAGTATTTGGAGGTTCTGTATGTTGTCTTACATGTATCTCTAAATATACAATTATTTTATTAAGAATAATTTTTATCACCTAGCCATGTTTGCATGTAGCTACTCAAATTGATACACTCCCTTTAAAGTGCTTCATACAATCCACATATTACACATTTTGTTTCTAAATGCCAAAAGGTTTGTATTTGCACCCTTCATCGAAAATAATGTATTTCATAAAATTTTTGACATTCTTCTGTAAAAACACATGTTGTAAACAAACATTTCAGAGGTGTTGGTCACATATAGCTTCTTGCTTTTGCACCATGCAAATGCACTTTCAGGATGGCAGTCGTAGGTTAAAGCCACACCTCCTTATGAATAATTCTGAAGAGGAATAAATCGTACATCTCTACATAATGTCTAGAGACATTCTCTTATTATTGACTTAGTTATTGACTAGATAATAAAAAGTCCTATCCCTTTTCGTAATTTCCATAATACATTTTAAATGTTCTCATTGGCTTCTATCTTGAGTAACATCAATTTTCATCAACAAGACCTTTTTAGAACCTTTTTTACTCAGTAATTGTCAAATAGCAGTTTTGTTTTATTTTATTTTTACAAATGTTTAATGAAAGGATTAGGCTATTAATTGGTACTTAATACATTTCAAATGAATGGATACATTTTATCAAAATATGCAATGAGTAATCCAAAAGTAATAAAATTAGATTACTTTGTTGTGTAATCTGAAACATTATGTAACAGACTACAATTTAAGTTGTGTAATATGCAATACCTGATTACATTTCAGAAGTAATCTACCCAGCACATATGGTGGCATAGTAATCAATTGCTGACATCAGTAGTGTGAACTGAGGCCATATCCAATCTCATGTTGTTGTTTCAAGAAGCTGGCCAAGATGTAGGTGGATTTAGGGACTCTCTCTATCTTCTGTTTTCTCCTTTCACTTCTATTTTTCTCCCCTCTTCCTCTGTATATTGTATCACAGGACTGTTTTTTACCTTTTAGAGCTGCCGTGCGCCCTCAAACTGTGGATCTATGATCAACTAGGAGTCCTGGAGCGCCCCGTCCCTCCCCTAACCCTCTCCTGCCCCTCCCCTCTCCCTCCATATTTTTCATTCATCAGGTATCTCTTAAGACTTTAACAAAGCCAGCACTAACTGAATGTGGATCATTTGACTGAGTACTAAAAGCTGGTGTGGATGCTGTCTTGTGACCTGAATGATCGCCCAGCTAAGGCACTGCAGAATGTGTTTGTGCATGACACAAAAGTTATGCACAGATAAATCCCCTTACACAATAACCTAACCAAATTAGCTTTTTCTTTTGAATGTGAGGTACACACAACCTGATCCTGTTGCTGTATATATCAGTAAAATATGCAGATATTGATTTCATTCCAAAGGTGCCAGTTTTGCTTAATGTACAAGGTGTGAAATATGTGTAAAACTATCAGTCCATCCAAAAAGTCTTGTTTCTGAAAAAGTTATACACTAACCAATGTCTAGTAACATCACACAATTGGTAAAGATGAGTCATTTGCATTTCATGGTCATACTTTTCTTAATTTTAATGCCATGGTTTGTATTTGTCTAGTTTTTTCATTCATCTACTTCAGTGTTATGTAAAATATATGTATAGTATATGTAAAGGGAAGTCAGCCAGTCATAATCAGGTCTTGTGTCACCCTGAAGGGGTTTATTTTGTGACAATGACTGGCTTATTACATGTCCACATACCAAAAAATATTGATTTGAGTTTAAATAATTTTAATAGTTGAAAATAAAGAGACAGTGGAGCGATACAATATAACAGTCAATATACACAAATATTTGATGATTGACCAATCAGAATCTAGTATTCTTTGTAAAAAGTTAAAATAGCTGATAATTGACAAAAATAACTAATTTAAAGGTGTACATCAGATTATTTGACACTCTGTGCCAAGTCCGTTCGCAAAGAGCATTGAGATATACACATACAATTGATGATCAGATCACATCACATACAGTATTTCACACATGGTACAATTTTTCCCCAGAAGGTTAGATTATTCTAAACTTTCTCTATCCTGCACCCTTTCATAGCAGCATGGAACATCTCTCATTTACCCCTTATCCCCTTTAAACCCACTCTTCACAAACTGAAAGAGGATTGATAGTTTTTGTCACATGTAATTTTAACAGGTCAGGAGATCTGGGGATTGTTGGGCTGTAATCTGCTCTGATTGAACATGCTGTGCTGATTGCACACACCCTTTCATGTACAGCACCATAACCTTAAGCTACTTATTGATCATACTAAGCAACATGACTGTGCTTAGACTGGCTGATTGATATGATGCTTCTCTTCTGTTTTTGCTTTACCTGAAGGGGTGAAACAAATGAACACTAACCTGAATGACAACATTTTGTTCTTGCATTCAATTTTTGTTTTTAGCTCTGTTCTTGCTAACCAAATACAATACACTCATTGAGCACTTTATAAGGAACACTATGGTCCTAATAAAGTACCAGATGTGGTCTTCTGCTGTTGTAGCCCATCCGCCTCAAGGTTCGACGTGTTGTGCTTTCTGAGATGATATTCTGCTCACTACAATTGTACAGAGGGGTTATCTGAGTTACTGTAGCCTTTCTGTCAGCTCCAACCAGTCTGGGCAGCATTTCCCAAAAGCATTGCAAGCCTAAGTAGATCGTAAAAACCATTGGCACCAATGGTCTCTACGATCAACTTCAGCTTGCAATGCTTTTGGGAAACGCTGCCCTGGCCACTCTGTGTTGACCTCACTCATCAACAAGGCGTTTCCGTCTGCAGAACTGCTGCTCACTAGATGTTTTTTATTTTTGGCACCATTCTAAAGGATTATTTTTGGGGATTTGCACTTTACTCGAGTGCATTATAAACTTGTCATTTTACTTACATTTCCAAAGAACAAATTGTGCTTTTTACTCCTTAGAATTTTATTTAAAATTTAAAAGTACTCACTACATTTTTGCAGATCATTTTATTTCATCTTATTGGACTGAAGCTACCTTTCACTGCATAAGACAGATGACAGTCCAGAGGTCAGTCATTTCAAATGGAGTGTCGCACGGAGGCTGTGTAGAGTTTCGACCATCTGCAGAGGCATCATTTCTGTTAAAAAGACCACATTCCGCCAACAGAATGTGATGTATTCATTCAAATCTATGAGCACAAAACACTGACTTTTTTGTCCTAAACTTTATTCTGAACACCTGCTACTTCTACAGATTGGATGGTTTGAAGTCAAAAATGATCATTCACATTGCAAATATATACACTAGTGGCCAAAGATTTGGAATAATGTACAGATTTTTCTCTTATGGAAAGAAATTGGTACTTTTATTCACCAAAATGGCATTCAACTGATCACAATGTATAGTCAGGACATTAATAACATGAAAAATTTGTATTACAATTACTAATACAATCCAAACTTCTTGAAAGAGTTCACATCAAAAAATCCTCCATCTGCAACAATGACAGCTTTGTAGATTCTTGACATTCTAGCTGTCAGTTTGTCCAGATACTCAGGTGACATTTCACCCCACAATTCCTGTAGCACTTGCAATAAATGTGGCTGTCTTATTGGGCACTTGTCACACAGCTTACAGTCTAGCGGATCCCACTAAAGCACAATGGGGTTAAGATCCATAACACTCTTTTCCAATTATCTGTTGACCAATGTTTGTGTTTCTTTGCCCACTCGAACCTTTTCTTTTTGTTTTTCTGTTTCAAAAGTGTCTTTTTCTTTGCAGTTCTTTCCATATAATCTCCACCCGAGTCTTCTCTACTGTTGTACATGAAACTGGTGTTGAGTGGGTAGAATTCAATGAAGCTGTCAGCTGAGGACATGTAAAGCGTCTATTTCTCAAACTTGTGGCTCTGATGTACTTATCCTCTTGTTTAGTTGGACATCTGTCCTTCCACATCCCTTTCTGTCCCTGTTAGAGCCAGTTGTCCTTTGTCTTTGAAGACTGTAATGTACACCTTTGTATGAAATCTTCAGTTTTTTGGCAATTTCAAGCATTGTATAGCCTTCATTCCTCAAAACAATGATTGACTGATGATTTTCTAGAGAAAGCTGTTTCTTTTTTGCCATTTCTGACCTAATATGGACCTTAAGACATGCCAGTCAATTGCATACTGTGGCAACTCAAAAACAAACACAAAGACAAGGTTAAGCTTCATTTAACAAACCAAATAGCTTTCAACTGTGTTTGATATAATGGCAAGTGAATTTCTTGTACCAAATTAGCAATTTAGCATGATCACTCAAGGATCAGGTGTTGTAGTGATGCTGGAAATGGGGTCTGTCTAAATTTTATTAAAAATTACTTTTTTCAAATAGTGATGATGCTGTTTTTTACATCAGTAATGTCCTGACTATACTTTGTAATCAGCTGAATGCCACTTTGGTGAATTAAAGAAGCAGTTTCCTTCCGAAACAGTAACATCTGTACATTATTCCAAACTTTTGGCCGCCAGTATATATATATATATATATATATATATATATATATATATATATATATATATATATACTAGTGACCAAATATATATATATATATATATAACAAAAGGCTTTTGTAATTAAATGTGTACTTGTCATTTATTTCTACACTTGCCTTCTATTGCTGAATTATTTTTGTTGTTAGGCAACTATTAATTATAATGATAACTATAAAACCACCAGTGATAATGATGGTAATAATGATAATACAAATTATGGAGTAAATATTAATAATTAATATTATTGAATTCTTCCATCTTCTCAACAGAAAGGTTTGGTAGCAAACCTCAGAAAACAATCCACAAAACCAACAATTACACATTTTTAGTACCAATTACTATTACTAATTTTATTAAAAACTTTTTACATTTTTTTTTTTATCTTTTTTTTCGTCTCAAGAGGCTGGGTGCTCTGACATCACAATTTGTGGGTGCCTCTTCCCATGCAACGAATATTGTGTGACTGTGGCAACGTTTTTGGAAAATAAAATCAAGTGGTTCATTGCACATCTCAGGGCAGTTCTGAAGTGAAATGTCCACTGTGTGGCGCTATAAGCGATTGAAATGTTCTCCCAAACAGATGCGTTTTTAAGGTTAATGTTCTATCGAGATTTAAATCAACAAAACCTTCCTCCCTATCCTTAACCTTAAACCAAAATCAAACCGATAGTGTCATAAAATGCAAATGTGAGATTAAAATCACAATTTCTGAAGTAACCGTGTCATTTTGTGGTGCTTCTATGTCACTTTTGGCTCACGTGTCGACTCATATCCCTGTCCTTTGTCTCGCATTTGCAGCACTCTATCCGTTGAGCTACCACACAATTTGATCACACTTAAACAAGCTTGTAAATATAGTGGTTATGTAATGAATACCCACTATAATTTAATAACAATTTAATTGAATACCATTAAAATTAGTCATGCACTATAGTAAAAGTGTTTATCTGTCATAAGATAGCATTCTGTGAGAAACAGAGTGAGAAGTAAGTTTTTATGAACTGATAATCTATTGTTTTACTCGTGATTTGAGTGAAAGGTCATTGGTGAATTATAAAAGTAATTGTTGTTTTAGCACCTCTAGTGTTCATTCCACCAGGAAATTGTTATTTTACGTACAACAGGCCAGATTTTGCAAAATGTTAGTTATTGTAAGATGATTCTTTGACCAGGTTGTGAATGCCACTGGGGGAGAAATATGACAGGGAAATATTTACTGTCATCAAAGACAGTAAAAAGGCGACTTAACAAACCAATCGAATTTAACAGCATCCTCTCTCACACAGTCCCCTCTCTTGATTTAATTCTTGCTAGGAAAAAAAGTTACTTTTTACTTTTTTAATACTTAAGTACAATTGAATGTAAATACTTGTTTATGCTCACTTAAGTATGATTTTGGCAAGATACTTGGAGTAAAATTTTCACCCAGTATCCATACTTTCACTTAAGTACTTTTTACACCTTTGCTGAGTAAATGCTAGAGACTGTTTTGTGTGAAAATCCCAGGAGATCAGCAGTTACAAATATACTGAAACCAGCCCAACAATCATGCCACGGTTGAAATCATTGGGATAAAAAAAAAAATCCCCATTTTGATGGTTGATGTGAACAATAACTGAAGCTCCTGACCCGTATCTGCATGATTTAATGCATTGCACTGCTGCCACAAGATTGGCTGATTAGATAATCGTATGAATAAGAAGGTGTACAGGTGTTCCTAATAAAGTGCTCAGTGAGTGTATGTTAAGGTGTGTCCAAACAGTCTATCTTAGATAATATGCTCATGGAGACATAAATCTGAGGGTTTAGATCCGATACTGCAGGATCTAAAGGATTTCTGGTGCTCTTGGGGCCTGATGTCTCCACATTTGTGCATGGTATTGCGGTGCAAAACCTGTCTTATTTACTGACCACCTGAAATCCAGTTGAACTTGGTACTAAATATGCAGAAACAGATCTGCACCATGGGTATTTAAATTAAATAAACATGCAACCCCTCCATTCTATGTTCTATAAATTAGGATTATTGTAGATTGCACTTTATTCAGAAAAACTTTGTTTTGTTTGTGCCATTATCTGATTTGCAGAGTTCCATTAGTGAATCTTGTGCGAAAACAACTCAGATAACACGTGCAAATAAACAACGCTACGAGCAAGCACAATTCTTTCTTAGTTGATTGCCAGTATTCCTGAGATAATGTGCTCAAGGAAGCATTTAAATCAGATAATACAGGATTTGAAGTCTCTGGTACTCTTGGAGACTGATGATCTTTTATAAACTGATGTAAACAGAAGGTCTGTAGATTAGTGCAATGACTCTGGAGCTAAATGCATTGCAGTCTGGCCAAAAGAGGCTTTGATAATGATTGATTATTGCTCTCATTCTGTCCGTGTTCATCCTTTGCTGAGTTTCTTCTCACCTCATGCACACTCTCTCTCTTTCTCTCCAGCATATGCGAGAGGCTGCAGAGAGGAGGCAGCAGCTAGAATTAGAGCATGAACAAGCCCTGGCCATCCTCAGTGCCAAGCAGCAGGAGATTGACCTTCTGCAGAAGGTGAGGGGTCAGAGTTACCATCCACAACAACCCCTGGAGACCAGCTCAAACCCAGGCCAACTTTAAAAAGCTGTGTATCACGCCAAGACTGTTGACTGATTAAACAGCTGGGAACTCAGCTAGAAATTCCAGCTAAAACTAGCTTTGGATGATAGCTGGATTTACTGTATATGGTTTCATTATGTTTCAAGGTGGTATTTCATGGTCATTAGGTGGTCCAAGCTGGTCTGTATGGTTGATAAGCTGGGCTTCCAGGATTTGAGTTCAACATGGTGGATGATCTTAGAGAAGCAGGGATGTGTTTCCCAAAAGCATTGTTAGCCAACTATGGTCGCAAGTCCCATCATTACCTGTAAAGTTCAACAATTTTGTGTTTCACGAAACTGTAGTTCAAACGAACGTTCGCAAACTGCATTGCAAATTTGAATAGTTGGAATTACATCTCCACACCTGTGATTTGAAGCATACTTCCTTGTTTGCTGTGCGGACATCATTTCACATTGCTGAGGCTTCTATATCTTTTACTCTATATACTGTATGCATTTCATTCTATTAAAACTTTGACAACAGTTACATGCACTTAAAAAGCGGTGGTCTGAAATGTAATGTAAACACGAATGCAGCCATTTAAAGGATTAAAGGCTGTTAATAGAATGCTCATATAAATATACACGGTTTCTGTCAAAGAACATGCTTATGTGTCCATGTTAATGCATAAGTATAATTCTTATATGCTTTTGAAAAGTGTGCATGTGCGGGTGTGCTTAAGTGTGTCGGGGAAACCCAGGAGTCTGATGTAAAGGGAAATGCCACCCTTGCAGCGCATTGTATCTGTCACATTACATAGTGCATGCCGCTTTCTTCAGTAGCTTTCGCTCATTAAACAGCATTCTGGAGTACGTGTAAATGAGCTATTTTAATTCAATATCCACAGAAGTTATCACTCCACCCCCTATGTAATGGCATTAATGACACCTCTATATTGTTGAACCAATGTGGTTTGAACGATGGATGTGCAAAACGGTTACTACGGTTTCAGGAAACGGTCATGACCTGCTAGTTAACTTCTCCCATATTTGTTGTATAGGTGTATTTGCAATCAGCAGCAGATCTGTGGACTCTGACTTTAGAATGGCAATAATATAATCCTACTACAAAATCCTACTGTCAATCCTTCATGGTGCTAATGAAGAGAGATGTTTAATTAAAAAAAAAGTGTTTCAGCGGTTTTAGGTAACTAGATGAAATATTCCTCTCAATTCTCTGTTCAAATGAAGAGGAAAGCACCACTATCTCTCTGCTCAGGGTAAATTAACCTCTAATGAAATCTGACATTTTCTCCAGAGTGTGAGAGCATTGTTGCCTGTCGAAACATTTGACTTATTGTCTGCCTTCATTGAATAGAGCGCTATGATTACAGTGGAGCATAAACAAAGAGGAAATTACACACACACATCATCATCAAGACATCTTGAGTGCAGTTTTGCTGTTCAAAAGTGCATCTCTATACATGCTTCTGAAATAATTCCTTGTGTTTTGAGGTTGCCTCTCAAAAAGTTGTTCCTCTCTACAAGTATAACTGAATGTTGTTCTCCACAGCTGCTGTTAGTTACAATGAATGACCCTATACTGCACTGAATTGGATCCTTGTTGCTTAAAGCTTATTGAACCAAACTTTTAGAATAGATGGATATAACTGGCACAGCAAACACATAAAATACAGTATTACAGACTAAGAGAACTTTTTGAATACACTTGTATTAACTGGATGCTTCTCGTTTCATCTGCTTGTAAAATTGATGTTTTATCTGATATAAACACTACCTGGACAAAGTATGTGGACATACCTGTATAATTAAGTAAGGCTAAAATCAAGTATGCATCTATTCAATCTCCTTAGACTAACATTTACGGTACCAAAGAGCTCAGTTGATTTCAACAGTGCTGCAGTGGTCAGTGGATGCCACCAGTAAAATGGTTTACTTTGTCTGGTGTGGAAGAACTTCACAGCCTACTCAAAGCCCAGACCTAAACCCCACTGAACACCATTGGGATGAATTGGATTGCTGACTGTGAGCCAGGCCCCATCGCCCAACATCAGTGCCTGACCTCACTGATGTGTTTTCCTCTTTTGTCTCAATAGGAGCAAATCCCTGCAGCCTTGTTCCAACGTCTAGTGCAAAGCCTTTGCTGAAAATTATTATGGCAACAAACAATTTCCATGGTTTTGAAAATTAATGCTCAACAAGCACATATGGTGTAGTGTTGGTGCCCTCATACTTTTGGCCACGTAGCTATAGATTTGGACATTGAGTATTATTGATTTGGTGGACCGTTTTCCCCTTTACTGTATGTAAGTGTTCTAAATCACTGTAGTTATATCACCTATTCCCTTTACAATCAATAGCTAGCTCTGCTAAAAGAACAGGTCTGAAAAAAGACTACTAATTTTACAAGTATGCTTGGGACTGCCTCGTTATTAATTACTTGTTTTTTATGATGTTAAGGCTCAGGTTGAGGCCAAGAAGGATCATGAAGGTGCCGTCCATCTGTTAGAGGTGAGTAATGAATGTCTGCTCATGTATGCTAGTGACTCTACGTATTTGTATGTGAGGATGCGTATAAACATGCATTTTTAATCATACCTTGGCTGGCCTTTAAAGTACAGATCATTTCACTTGCGTCATCATGTATTATATCATATTTGTCAAATATCTGGCAACCATATGAGTCACTTCTTATTTATCTTTGTTTTATTTCATCTTGAGCTATATAAATCACTGCAAATCACCTGTTCACCAGCTTCATCATTTGTCTGCCTGTGGTAAATGTTTTAATTTTGAAATCATATCAGTAGATCTCTCTGAAACACACATTGTAAGATTTAATTACCATATTTTGCTTTGCTCATTTCTTTCATTGCTGCAATTAATTGAAAATGTGCTACCCTGTGCTCATGTTGGGTCTCATTTGTGACTTTAGGAGCTGTGCTTGTTGAAATGCGTGTGTGTGTGTGTGTGTGTGTGCATGTGTGTGTGTGTGTGTGTGTGTGTGTGTGTGTGTGTGTGTGTGTGTGTGTGTGTGTGTGTGTGTGTGTGTGTGTGTGTGTGCAACTGTGATTTATTTGGTTTCTTACATCTCTTGTCACTGTTACTTTTTTTTTTTTTTTGCATATACAGAATCACTTGGACAGCATGCAGGTATTTTCGAGTTACTTCTCCTCAAAGATCTCCCTCTCTTTCCCATGTGGTTCATTGGGGGTAGTTCCTGTCACCTCGTTTAGCTGTCCTGTCAATAACCGCTCAAATCATTGATTGATCTGTTAACATTTGATCAATACCTTTGATCTATATCGCCATAGATCAAATGATTGAACCTTTTTTAGTACTAACCATCAGTCTTCATAGTCATTTTATACACACCCAAATACAATTGTTTGTGTTTATAATTGTTCAAATAAGTGTGAAGACAGAAGGTTCAGTTTAGCTTTTCTTCAAAGCCAGATGACTGCCTAGTATTGTATTTTTTAGAATGAAAAATTATACTACTATACAGTATATTATGCTTATGCTGTATATTATACAGCAGTTACTTCCAGTCCTCTACTGTGATTGGATGATCAGCATTCCAAGAGTGCTGTTATTTAGTATAACAGCACAGCAACGTATCACTGTATCACTCCGCTTGTCTGTGATTGCCCATCACCAGTCTGTGTTGCTTGGCGACACGTAAAGGGGCAGTTTACACGGAACGCATCCTTGCGCTTAGAAAAGCTATATTGCAGTTGTCTCGAGATGCGTTTTAATTGTTGAAGTTCTTTTTATCCTGACAAATTGTCTAAAAAATGCAGCGATCCTACACAAGACACTATTATATTAAATGTATTCAATAAATGTATTATAGTTTTCTACTGTTGTGGCATGCCCTTTTCTTATAGATAAAAAAAAAAAAAAAAAAAAATGAACTGCCTATGAACTACTACTTGATAAAACACAAAAAGGTCTTTTCCATTGTGGGTTTTAAGTTTTAATTTAGTTTTAAACCATCCATGTATCCCTTTGTGCCTCAAACGTGGCAGATTGTCCGATAATACAAAAGTTGAACACAGGAGATAAATGAAGATTAAAGCAGCTTCTGTATTGTAAGGCATGACCATGAGATGCTCATAATCATACAAACCGCTTAAAAAGTTCATTTGTTATTTTTGAGGGTAGTTTCTCATTCACTGCCTGCTCGCTCTTCTGTTGCGCTGCATGAGTGCTGCATATTGTGCTCAATCCTGTTAGCATCTCAGGAATATGTGCATTTGTAGATCAGATTAGATGTGAGAAGGGACAGTTACAATGACTGATGGATTGTAGAACATCACATGTCCACCCCTCCCCCCTTCCTGTTATATAAAAAAAAGCCTTAAGTGATTTATGTGGACTTTGTCTGTGCGTAGACATAATGCATAAAGCATTTTGTAAATATTTGCTTTTTTAAGATGCTGTTTGAAGATAAAATTTCAACTCTAACATGTCTTGAAACACTTTAACTAGATGTTCTTGAATGCAAAAATATGTTCTGTGTGAACGGCTCCTAACAGAGACGTTACAGTTGGCTTATTAAAATGCAAACTCACATGATCCTTAAGTGCATTTAATAGCATTGATGTACTGTATAATAGTATGTTATTCACGTGAGTTACCGTATGTCAAATAATTGGACATAAACAGCTTTTACTGTTATTTTGGCATGTGTGATACCCTTTTCCATGTAATATTACTTTTTATCACTAACTCCATGACCAATATCAGAGTTTTGTTGTACGATAACAGCAGAACATAGATTAACTCCTGTCTTTGTTTGATTCTGTTATTGGAAGCTGAGAAGTATCCTTCGCACTAAGGGCACAATGCAGTTTTTGGTAGGAAAAACCTCCTTTTAGATGTATGCCATACTGTAGAATTGTAGATTGCCACCATTGTCCTGTGCTTACCAACCACATTCAATGTTGGTAGAGTTGGTAGGCTCCATTTATTAGTTTTCATTCAGTTAGGTGTATTATTGTGAAGTGTAGATGTTGGTAAATGCTGTTAGTGTATTGTAAATGTTAGAAGTTTCTGCTTGAATTTTAGTATGCTTTACCAGAGAGAAGCCAAATCACTTTGTACACTTTTTTTCTTTAATTTCCAAACTTCTTTCTTTCTTTCTTTCTTTCTTTCTCTCTCTCTCTCTCTCTCTCTCTCTCTCTCTCTCTCTCTCTCTCTCTCTCTCTCTCTCTCTCTCTCTCTTTCTTTCTTTCTTTCCTTTCAGGCTAAAGTGAGAGAACTGGAGGGAAAATGCAGGGCGCAGAGTGAGCAGTTTAATCAGCTGTCTAAAGAGTTGGAGAAGTTTAGATTGCAGGCTGGAAAGTTAGACATCCTGAGCAGTAGTCAGTTCACAGGGGGCGATTCGCCTGGCTCACCCACCAAACCCCTCACCCTCTCCCAGCTCCTCAATGGTCTCACTGCCCCCTCAGGGAAAGGTATGTCTATATATTGAAGAAGATAATGTCATGATCAATGTCAGAATTTCTTAGTATTTGGGATGTCCTCTGTTGCTTTAATGGTGATAAATGTTAATGTTCTGTTCTGTATTTTCAGTTTTAAAGGGATCGTTCTCACAAAAATTCACTCTTGACATCCCAGATGCCTAAGACTTTCTTCTGCAGAACACAAGCAAAGATTTTTAGAAGAATATCTCAATTTTGTTGGTCCATACAATGCAAGTGAATGATGGCCAGAACTTTGAATGTCCAAAAGCATATAAAGGCAGCTGAAAGTAATCCATAAGACTCCAGTGGTTAAATCCATGTCTTCAGAAGTGACAAGTGTGGATATCAATATTTAATAGTTTTTACTATACATTCTCCTCCCTTCCCAGTAGGTGTCGATATGCACGAAGCATGTTAGTCACCAAAAACAAAAAAAGAAGAATGTGAAAGTCAAAGTGGAGATTTATAGTAAAAAAGGACTTAAATATTGATCTGTTTTTCACCCACACTTATCATGTCACTTCTGAAGACATCGATTTAACTACTGGAATCTTATGGATTACTTTTTGCTGAATTTTTATTTGTTTTTTGGACCTTCAGATTCTGGCCAAAATTCACTTATATTGAAAGGACCAACAGAGGTGAGATATTCTTCTAAAAATCGTCTAATAATTGTGTTCAGCAGAAGAAATGAAGTCATACACATCTGGGATGGCATGAAGAAGAGTAAATGATGAGGGAATTTTCATTTTTCTATCCCTTTAAATTAGATTTTCAATGTGAACCCCACTGTTAATTGATTGATTTAATGTATTGATTTATAGTTCACTTCATATTGGTTCATCTCCAGTTCACCATCTTTCATATATCATGAATTATTTATGCAACCTACCACCTTTACCTTTCTCATAAGGTAATATGAAAAAATGTCTTTAGCGCTGAAAAATCATAAGGCTTATAAGATCAACACTGATGTGCTGAGATGAAGAGTGAAACAGCGGAGTCTGTACACAATAATGAAGTAATCATTCACCCTGTGTGTGTGTGTGTGTGTGTGTGTGTGTGTGTGTGTGTGTGTGTGTGTGTGTGTGTGTGTGTGTGTGTGTGTGTGTGTGTGTGTGTGTAGATAATGAGGATTCGTTAAGTAAGATCTCAGAGCTCATTCGGCCTCTGCAAATGAGTGAGGGGGAGAAGGCGGAGCTCTTGTCTGTCAAACCCACCTTTCTGTCTCGCAGTACATCCTCTAGCCCACGCCGGGCCTTCCTGTCAGAGGTGCGGCCCGTCATCGCCACTAATGTGAGTACTAATCAATCAATCCATAAGCTCATTTTACCTTTGAAGTAACCCTTCATGCCATTTTGAAAATTTTTATTTTTAAAGTTTCAATCTTTTAGGCTGAGAATGAAATAGGTGAAATGAGTTGAGGTTCCACAGAATAGAATAGAATAGAATAGAATAGAATTTCCTAAATGAAATACAAGTGCTAACAGGATGGCAAATGAATTAGAATAGTGTTATTTTAGATTAAGCTGAGGATTTACAGTGGGTTTTGGTCATATTTAATTGAAAGTGAGTTTGTCTTGTTTTCTGTGGTCTGTGAATCACAATTCAGTATCCAAATAAATGCAAGCACAATTTAGCATGCAAATATAACAATGCAGTAGTCCAAGTGCAAGTCATTGGGAGAGTTTCAAGATTTTTGTTAAATATTGTCAAATGTTTAGATTTACGTTTAAATTTAAAAACAGCACCCCCGAAAACTAAAATGATCTACAACAATGTTTGAACTGAATATTGTGGACAAGAATAAAAAGATGTAAGAGTCATTTCAGTGCTGCATTGAATGCACTGCAGAATAGAATAGGGCAAAGCATATTCTAGTAGTGTGTCATGTACCAAAGTGATTTGGCAATTATGATAATTATTACAGTTTACAGTGACAGGCTGTGTGCGGAGACACGTAGTATGTGTGTAGGTGTGAATAGTCCAATCTGTCCGCTCGGACTGTGCTCTGCTGGTGATATTGGCTTAATCGCCCACATTATCAGATTGCACACTGTACGTTGCTCTCTTTCTCTCAAGATACTGAATTTCAGACTTTTTTGTATAGTTGTACTAAACTTTCATGAAAAATCTTCTTCAAAAACATTGTCCAGTTTTCTGGCACATTGATTTGTTCATAGTTGTGTGTTTGACTCCTTCCCTTCAGGTTAAGCATAGCATGCTGTTTTAAAAGCTGCTCAAAAGCAATACTGTAAGATAGTAAAGCTGACCAGTAACTCTGTCTATCTTTCTGTTTTTACTCTCTTTCTCTTACCTTTTCCCTTCTCAGATGGACAAAGAGCTCAGCTCTTCCCCCAGATCTAAGCCCAGATACACAGGCAAAGTGCGATTGTGTGTTGCTCGCTACAAGTGAGTGGTCCTACTACATATTGTACATACACCATGTTACAATAAGGTACAAAAGGATTAGCTTTAATAATAGGTTTCAAAATGATATTACAGTAGCTGTAGTGATTTGTTATAACATGTCATTAGCTATAATGATTAGAGGTAACGTGCCATTAATCATTGTAACAGGTCTGCTTGAATGAATATTCTGGGTTAAATGCAACTTAATCTCTATCGACAACATCTGCGGCCTACTGTCAATTACAGTACACTTACAAGCCTATGGGCCAAAATAAACATATAAAATATGCAGTCATGCTGTTAAAGCATAACCACATATCTTAAACATTACTTGTGTTAGCATTAAGTGGTGTATGTGATACAATCACTTATCAACCTTCTCTCTGCAAAGTTATACCCAGTCTTTTAATGACCATGTAAACCCGGAAACCTTTGCATGATATATGTGCATGGATACTAGGCTTGGGATTGATGCCTATTTCACACATCGATTATTGGAAGATTTTTATCAATATATATTGGGATTCAATTCAGATATAAATTGGGCTGCTCGTTGCACAATTGTCTTTATCTTGTCAAAAAAATTCTCAACACAGCTTTGGTAAAGTGTGAGTGGCAGGGTAAATTAAACACCAGACGTGTCTGGCAGACGATATGGGGCATTCTAAAATTCGAATCAATTATTTTCTACGAAGGTACACACTCACCGACAATGCTCAGCGTCAAAATTCTGAAGTGCCACAGATCGCTACTCAGTTACAAGTATGTCTTTTTTTGTTTTGACAGCTGGAATTAATCTTATTCAAGGCTACATACAGAGAAATTGCATAATAAACATCACTATTTGAGAAAAGTGGAGAATAAATAAAATTACGTGCCGATCAATAATCGATATATCAATATTTTCTGACATCCCATATGGATTCCAAGAAATGCAAGCATCCGTCAAGCACTATTTAAATAAGCCAACTCTACTAAAAGGAATTTTTATCAAATATCAAAAATAACCAAAAATGAATCTGCCTGGAAATGTAGTTCCACCTCAACAGGATGATTCAGAGAACTTAACATCTCAGATGTAAAACATTATTAACTGTAAAATTCACTTAAAAGCTTTAGCAAAAATAAAAAATTATAATTTCTGCTTTTTAACCCTCTGGTCATCTTGCCCTTTTGACTTCCATTGAATTCCACTGTCAATAGAATTTAACCCAGAATATTCCTTTAATGCAAAACATGGGCTTGATACTATAGCTGAGTTCAAAATGGCATACCACCCATACTACTCTTACTACTGAAATAGAAAGAGTAGTGAGGTAGTACACCATTCCGAACTTGGCCTAAGAAAACCATTCATGAGTTGAATTTGGTGTTTCTTCCAGTTACAACCCTGATGATGGCCCCAATGAGCACCCTGAAGCAGAGCTCCCCCTGGTGGCTGGGAAGTACTTATATGTTTATGGGACTATGGATGAGGATGGCTTCTACGAGGGTATGTCAGATTCCAGGACTAGTAGTTTTAATAGTTTTTACTAGTAGGAGTAGTTTTTTATTTGTATTGCAGCTGCTTGCTGTTACAGTGTGAAAAAACAGTGTGCTAGCATTTTCAAATTCTTATGTAAAATGCAGGGTTCACACGGTCATGTAAAACCTGGAAATAATGTGGAATTTTAAAGTTGTTATTTCCAGAAAAGTCTGAAATTCCTATACAGAATGTAAATTTTTCTAGTTAAGCTCTCCTTCTTTTATCAACTATAAATATATCTTTATTAGTGTAATCTCTATAAAAGTATGTTTAAAAAGTAATAACGAACGACTTGAAAATTCATTAAATTAAATTAAAAATTTTGCATTTTAGAAGATGGGAAAATGCTTAGTCTATTCTTTCCCCACTATCTTCTCTTTTATCCAGGGGAGTTGTTGGATGGACAGCAGGGCCTTGTCCCATCCAACTTTGTTGACTTTCTTCAGGATGAGGAGTTTCCCTCGGTTCCTCTCTCTGACCGCATAAAGGAACCATCCTACCTCAACCACAGCCTCACCTCCATGCCGAGCAGTGCCGTAAGCACACTCAGCACGATGCTATCAGAGAAGCTGGATGCCCTGGGCTCGGGCACCGGGACAGGCACCAGCAGCAGCAGTGGGGTGAGCAGCCTAGGCATGAGCATGGGGCTGGCCATGGACCTTTTGGGACCATGCAGCAATGGCACAGGCACGCTGGACGTGAACATCGATGAGATTGGAGAAGACATCGTGCCTTACCCCCGCCACATTACTTTGATCAAGCAGCTGGCCAAGAGTGTGATCATAAGCTGGGACCCTCCAGTGGTGCTGCCCGGATGGGCTCCCATCAGTGGCTACAATGTTCTGGTGGATCAAGAAGTGCGCATGAGCGTGCCCTTCTGTGGCCGTACCAAGTCTCTTATTGAAAAGCTGAACCTGGCTTCCTGTACACATCGTATCTCCATCCAAAGCGTGACTGAGCGGGGGCTCTCGGATCCACTGCGCTGCACGCTGCTGGTGGGAACGAATGTGGTGGTGGCACCCTACTACCTTTGCGTGGAGAACATTACGCAAGTATCCGCCGAACTCGCCTGGATGCCAAGCAACAGTAACTACAGCCACACAATATTCCTAAATGATGTGGAGTATGATATGGTAAAGCCCGGAGGGTACAAATACCAGTTCTACAATCTGAAGCCCATGACGGTGTATAAGATAAGGTTGGTGGCCAGACCCCATCAAATGCCCTGGCAGATGCCCCTCGAGCAGAGAGAGAAGAAGGAGGTGTCAGTAGAGTTCTGCACACAACCGGCTGGTGGGTCCTACACCCTTCTGTCAGATACTTCTAAGGGCACACTCAATTTTATATGTTAAAGCTGATGTGTGTAATTTCTGCACCACTTCTGCCACTAAAAAGAATTGCAAAAATAATCACTGTTTTGAAACAGATTCCAGAAAACTCCACCCATATCTCATTAGTTTGACAACCAGATAGTCCCACCCCAATCTTACACCATTGGTCGAGCCAGTTTTACTGTGTCAGACTGGATGGGCTGCTAAAACAAACAGAGTAAAGTTTTTGATCAATTGAATGTTTTGAAATCAACCTACAAATGGCTTAATTATAGTTGATGCTGCATATTAAGCTGGGATATGAGAAAGAATTGTAACATATAAAAAAATTCACACATCAGCTTAAATTTGTTATTGCTAGGTGGTTTGAGATATCACTTGTTCACTTTTTAAAGGGCACATCCAATTATTAATGAATAATAAGAATAACTACAATTTTAGTGGTGTTTTCTGGTTGCTGTTCCCAAGGTGTTGTTGTTTTGTTTTGTTTTTTTGTTTTATTGCATTGCTAGGGTGTTGCTAGGTGGGTTTTAGGGTGTTTTGAACAGTTGGTAGGTGGTTTTCATACTGGGGGAAAGCCTTCAAGTCTCTAGTATATTCTAATTATTGATCACTTAAAAAAGTGATAGCTTACCTTAGAAAGCACCACTAATTTATTAACTAAAAACATAATAAAAAGAGTAGTATATAATATGAAGAATAAAAAGAATTAATAAAACAAGAAATTAATGTGCTCCTGTGACTGAGGGTTCAGGTATATCTCATTTTCTATTAGTTGACTGAAGCACCTCTCATTGACATTCTAATTCTAGTGAGCTATTCTTATTCATTTGATTGTAGTGCAAGGTGAGTCATCAACATTTTGGACTGTTTTCCCGGAAGGACTGTTTTTTTTTTCTCTACTTTTAGAAGTTCTCTAGCATATAGATGACCTCAAAGCTAACAATTGTGGACTAAGAGCCACAAAAGTCCTATTTAGATTTTCATGGTGGAGACAAAGGGAGAATTCCTTAAGAATTTATTTCTACTGGTAAAAACACCGGTTATTTGCATGCGCTGTCTGCACTGATTTAGTGCCCGATTCACTAAAGGAATTATGCAAATCAGGCAACAATGCAAACGTGCCCACAAAATTGATGCTGAATGCAATTTACATGCAGAATTCCACATTTTTGGTGAATTAAGCGCAATCTATAATAAGCCTTATTTACATAGGAAGAGGCATGTTTGCATGGAAAAGAATGACAATTAATTCATTTAAATACTCAAGATGCAGTGCAATTTCAGCACTGATTGCGCCTGCTTAAACAAGATTTAGAGTGATTAGTAAATAAGACGCATGTTTTTGCACTGAAATCGCACATGCAAAACTGGTGCAACTGTTAAGTGAATTCACCCCTAAAAGTTTAGATCACTATAATGAGCTGTTTAGCCTAGAACATGTGTTCCCAAACTTTTTTGTCAGCTGAACCCCATTGATGATTTACCTAATATTTTGAGTGAAGTTAAACTTCCAAAATGTAACACATTTGACATCTTTGCTCTTTTTCATTAACTTTAATGAAACTTTATTACATCTATTCAGCCGCGAGCCATGCACATCCACACACGAAAGCCAGAACCAAGGAGGTCTAATACCAAGAAAATAATTTTTGCTATTTGCAATATATTTTGTTTCATATGGGTACACGGTAACTTTTCAAAACTTGATCCGACACTGAATGCTCAAGCAGCTTAATTTACACTTAGAAAACTCCTGATGTTGCTATAACAATACAAAAGTCACTTACCAATTTACTTGAAGTGAAAATCAGCCCTTCTTTCTTGTTTAATGATTCAATCGTGCAATCATGCAGAACATCTAAGGTTTTTAAATCCTTAAGTATCTCTTTCTCAATGGCAATACCAGCAGTGATGACAGCCGACTCGTCATCAAGATCTTGCGCTCTTCGTTTTCAAATTACATCACTTAAAGTGTGATTGTGTCACTCAAGGCCAGCTAGAAGGCCTGGACTGGGACATATCCTTAATACCACTTCCATCAAGAACAAATAAATCAATCTGATTGGCTGATGAATCTGACAATCTGACTTCAGAAGGCCTAACGGGGTGGAGCTCAGACTCACATGCTGCTTTGACTAATGAGCTCTGCTTCGGGCATGCGATTTGTGAAACAGTTGTCACACTTTGCTTTAAAGCATAGAGGAATAATTTCTGATTGGATAAACTTTTTGTTTTGTGCTATTCGTTTGAAGATGAATTAGGAGTGGAAAGATTTAAAAATACATAAGCAAAAAGGTCAATGAGAATGAAAGGATGAAAAATATGTGTTTATTAGGCATGTTACGCCAGCAGAGAAGGCTTTGCTGGCACTGAGAAATCGCCAAGGCATCTATTGTTCTTTTTAGAATATTAATAAATGTTATATCATTTAATTCACTATTGGTATTTCTATCACAATCAGAGATTGCACTACATACAGTATAAACATTATCCAGCACAGTAGTCAAATTTACAACTTAAACATTGTAAAATGGTCATTACTGTCTTCATTTCCCTTATAATTTTATAAATGTATGTCATTCCATTTGTGTACGTACATTTGATATCTTGATAAAGCCAATATATTAATTTTCAATCATTCAAAATAATTTTCATAGAAGTAACACAGATAGAGCAGCAGCAAGCATTGTAACCTTGGGTAGAGGGCATGTAGGGGACATTTTCCTTCATTTATATTTTAGGTAATTATACATTATATTTTAAGACTTTTCTCAGCCATCCAAGGAAACAGTGACCTGCTGCCTAACCGAGAGATAAAGAGTGAAGTCGCATAGACAGAAGGATAATTAGTTTGTTGTTTTTATTTGTCAAATGAGGGACATTTGGAATTAAATGACGCAAATTTACTTTCACCCTTCACCCTCTCACGAACCCCCTGGTGATCCCTCATGAAACCCAAGGGAAACCCTGGACTACAGAAACTCTAGAAAAGCATATGCAGCCTTCATAAAAAAAAAAATGTCAAATTTGTGTGTAAATGAGGAACTGTCAACTGTAGGTTTTACACTCCTATTATGCATGCATCTGCAGTACCTGAGATGTTGATCAACCGAGTTGCGCTTTATTTTTCTTCATCTCAGTGCTATTCCCAATAGAACAGGAGGATGGTTTGTTTAGCAGAAATGAAAGAGAGCGGGAATGAGTGTGCAGGAAATGAAAGAATGCGTGATGAATGGAAATGGGATGTTTGCCGCAGTAGGGAAGCAGAGTGACTGAAGATGAAAGTGAAAGAATAAGAGAGCATATGAGAAGGTGGGGAGGGGAGTTGGGGATGCCCGGAATTCTGCTTCCAAGGGAGTCCTCAATCTTTCCTCTCCCACGCATTTCATACTGGCACACACAGAAACAGGTATACACAAACACATTGCAATGCCTAATACCAAGAAGCAAAACTGATGTGGATCTGTAGTAGGGTTTGCACGAATACCCATTTCCAGAAAAGTAGTCGACTAGTTGGCTGGTCAGTGTTTACCTTATGTGAATGACTCCAGGGTTTAATCACTTTAGACATTGAGGGGGACATGTACCTTATGTTCCTGGCAAGTCCAACACTGCGTTGATGTAGTGTATGACATATCTCAATTACCAGACGAGTCTTGCATAGTCATAAATGGTGCAAAAATATGTCTCACTCGCTTGTTGTTTCTGTCAGCCTTTGGGCGATTATTTTAGGGATTAGATTAGTTTCAGGGTGGTTTGAAAGAAATTTGGCTTGTACTGTATGTCAAAACTAAGGCCACATGCAAAATAATAAGTTTTCAGATGAAAAAAAACTATGATGTTCTGATAACAACGGAAAACTGAAAGCATATTAGTTTGTTGTGCCCTAAATGAATCAGACCATCTCAGATGTCTGCAACAATAGCTTGGTTCACATATAGGGGTCATATAATGAGGAATAAAAATGTTCTTGATATTTTGATATATATATGTAAGAGGTGATTCTACTATAAAAACATACTGTAAATGTCATAGCTCAAAACTTAATCCCCAATGCAGTAAAAGCATTCCTTGAAACCAAGCTGCAAAAACGCAATAACAGCAACATCTACTTTAAGTCATTGCACCCCTGGCCCCGCCCACTGGCACTCAGTTTGGAAACAGAGAGAGAGAGAGCAGGACAGACAGGCCTAGCGTGGCCGAACTATTCCTGAACACCACACTATTTTGAATTATGTTTGTATATAATCATGCACTAGATTAGACTGTTGTCATGTATCTGGTGCAGCTTTTAAAAGATGCAATGTCAAGTTACAACTCTGAAAGGAGAAGCCATTCTGTTTCATTCAGCTCCTGCCTCTTGCTGTTTTGAGCACAAATGTGTTCTTGCGCCCATCTGCGCTATTTTTAATTGTTGGTGTATGAAAACATGCTCTAGCCTCAGTACAGGACGATACAGTATGTGTACATGTCTTGTTTCACCGTGCTTTTAGCTATGTATGTGCATTTTCTTTTCCGCCTCAAATCAGCGTTCATTGCTTCTGAACCAGTCATAATATGATTCAAGCTTTGCAAAGGAAATATAATTGAACATTGGGCAGTTAAAAACACAATTGGGCCCAATCGCAAAACCATAAGTAAACAGTTTCATTCATGAATATTTCAAATGACATGACTGTTTGATAGTTTACTTCCACTTTTGCATAATTCCGAATATATTTGGCAGCCACAGTTAACAAGTCGACTAGTCGGTAAAGCCTCTTTAGTAATGGGATGGTTCTCTTACGAGAGGTTCTCTCGTATTGCGTAAGCTAGCTTACGCTACGGGAAAGATTCATCTTTTCTGAGATATTGAAGCCAAAAAATTATCCTTAATTTTTGTATCCATTGTCAACGCAGTGCGGCAGCTGCAGACCTTGAGCGGGCTAGCTAGCGAGCTCATAGGTTGCTCTGTGGCAACTGCTGCAGCCTATAGACGAGCTTGGGCGAACTCGCATCCAATGAGAGGCGTCCGCACGCTCACTGCATCAAAGCCCGCCAAAATGGGCGTGACTAGAGTGCATATAAGCGTAGTTCGTAGGCCGGAACCCTGATTTTCATCTCTTCAGCGAAGCTCTCCGCATCGCTGACCTGGAAGCCGCGTCGCCGTTCGAGGGGCATCTAGCAAGCGTGGACAGCGCTAGAAGAAGCCGGCCGTCTCAGCCACCTTCAGCCATCCTGCGAGCTACGCCATCCGACGACGTATCCTTTTATTCAGCAAGCTAGTTCTCACTGAACTATTCACAAAAGAGTACGAGCGTCTTTTCAAGATGCCTCGCTCCACTTGCGCCTCATGTCGCGCCCTTCTCAGCACAGGAGACCGCCACATCATCTGGCGCTCTCTGCCTGGGACTGGGGCACGCAGAGCTCGCCCTCACTGAGGGCGGATGCGATTTCTGCGAGGAGCTACCGATGTCGACCCTGCGGGCTCGACTCGAGCGATCAAAGCAGAAACCGCCACGCCGCCTTACCCTCAGCCGCGCAGGAAGAAGCGCCGCTCACAAAGGCTGCCGGAACTGGGGTTGAAGCGACTGCCTCGCCGAGCCTCTCCCTCGAGCATCGCTTTCACCCTCCTCGCCCCGGCGCCAGCGCAGTTGCCGCCGGCGGCCGCACTGCTGCCATCTCGGATGACGAGGCGGAGGATAAGGGCCGCTGTTCCATCATGGCTTTGGACAGCGAGGAGTGGACAGGCTCCCAAGCCTCCTCCTCGGCCCAGGAATCCAGCAGGACCCGCGCCGAGTCGAAGGGAGTTAACACGCCTCCTCACACAGGCCGTCGACCGCCTCGGGCTCAGTGGTCACCGCCCCTGAGCAGGCACCCAACAGACTCGACGGCTGCTTTCTTCAAAGCCATCGCCGCTCTACCCCCATGGCCGGGCCGCTCCCTTCCTGCCGGAATTACATACGGAGCTTGCAAAGTCGTGGGCAGCTCCTTTTTCAGCCAGGACCCGTTCCCACGTCTCCACCTCTCGGCGTCGGTGGACGGCGCCACTGAGAGAGGCTACTCCTCCATCCCCGGTCAAGGACTCGGTAGCAGCACACCTTTGTCCGCCCTCCGCGAGATGGCGTTCCAAGCCTGTGCTCCCGTCTAAGGCCTGCAGAGCGACTTCCGCCTATGTTGGCCGCGCCTATTCCGCTGCCGGCCAAGCCGCATCTGCTCTGCACTCAATGGCCGTTTTACAGATCCTACAAGCAGACCTTCTTCGGAGTGGGATGAGAAAGGCAGGCACCCAGAGGCTGTTACTGATCTACTGAGCGCGACAGACCTCGCCCTTCGGCTACCAAAGCTGCAGCCCAAGCTCTAGGGAAGTGCATGGCCTCGCTGACTGTGACCGAGAGACACTTATGGCTAACACTAGCCGACATGGGAGAAGCAGAGTGCTCCACGTTCCTCAACGCACCGCTCTCTCCGACCGGTCTCTTCGGCTCCGCGGTGAGTGGCATTGTTGACCGCTTCTCAGAAGTCCAGAAAGCCACCCAAGCCATGAACCTCTTCCTGCGGCGTCGGCTAAGCTCCTCTGCAGGCCGCTCACGTGATCAGCCTCCTGCACGAGCCTCTTCACAGCGCCCAGTTCAACAAACTCAGACTTCTCAGCGTCGACAGGGCGGCCGCCTCGATCAGCGCTCAGACAGCCGCCGCGAGACCGCCGCCCCGCGGGCCTCGATTTAAGGTAACGCTGAAACCAGAGCAACCGAAGTCTTCCTAACTTTGTTGAACAAACGACGGCTCAGTCCCGCCGCGGCGGACCACCGTCAAAGCTTTTCCCCTGTCAGTCCCCTTCTCTCAGGCTACTACAGTGGTGAATTTAGCAGCCAACAAGCCGGTGACACTGCCCGCTTGCCTGCACTCAAACGCCGTTTTCACGGCGACCCAAATAAATCTTGTAAAGAGCAAACATGTCTTATGTGTAGAAAAAGTGCCCACAACCCAGTGTTCAGCCCCTACACACAAGCATAACACATCCCGTGCCCCTATCAGAGCGCGCTCTCATAAAGCGGTTACTGAACCGCTCGAGCGCCAGAGTCAATGAAGGCGCTCACAAATGCGTCAGGCGCCCATTCTCTGCCCGCTCTGTCACACGACCAGCCCTATGTGTAGAAAATGTGCCCACAATCCAGTGTTCACTTCTGCACACAAGCACTGCATGTCTCGTGTCCCCACCAGAGCACGCTCACATAAAGCTGATTACTGAACCGCTCGAGCGCTAGAGTCAATAAATGCGCCCACAAATGCGTACGCGCGCCCATTCTCTGCCCGCTCTGTTACACGGCCAGCAACCATTCCTCTGTGTGTAAGTCCTATGCCCATGACTATGCTTACGCATCACGTAACAGATGTGACTCTTTCCCCATTCATTCCAATCGGAAGTCACTCACAAAACAGCCTGTTCATGCTGTCTGCGAGCAATCATGCATGAACACACTAAACGCAGCTCACACATTTTGTTCAGCGCTCTGTGTGCGGCAATCAGAGCGAATTGGCCATTCACCCTCTAGCGTTACGCTTCAAAGCGTGGGAAGCTATTCCAGGGATATCCAAGTGGGTGTTAAGCACAATACAACAGGGCTATTTGCTACAGTTCGATCGCCGCCCCCTCTCTTCAGAGCTGGCTCGAAACCACTGTGAACACGGAAGCAGCGTGCATGCTTCGTTCAGAAATAGCAAGCCTTCTGTGCAAAAGGGCCATAGAAAAGTGCCACCCTCTCTGAGCGAGTCGGGGCTTTACAGCCGTTATTGTCTTGTTCCCAAGAAAGACGGCGGCCTCAGACCCATATTAGATCTCAGGGTTTTGAACAAGGTGCTTGCAAAAGACCGTTCAAAATGCTTACAATCAGGAAACTCCTCGCGCATGATGCGCCAGGGGACTGGTTTATTTCTCTCGATCTGAAAGATGCATACTTTCAGATTCAGATAAATCCCCATCACAGGCCATTCTTGAGATTCAGCCTCGACGGCCAGGTTTATCAATACACCGTCCTTCCGTTCGGCCTGTCCTTAGCACCCGTACTTTCACGAAGTGCATGGATGCGGCTTCGCACCCCTGCGGAGTCAGGGTTTCGCGAATTCTGAACTATTTGGACGACTGGCTGATTATGGCTCAGTCACATATGGAGCTTCTGTCTCACAGAGCAGTTCTCCTCAGCCATCTGAACAGTTTGGGTCTTGCAGTCAATTGGACCAAGAGCTCACTACAGCCCAGTCAGACCATTTCCTTCCTGGGAATAGAACTAGACTCCGTGGCAATGACGGCTCGCTTATCTACACAGCGCACGACGCCGTGTTCAGCGACTAGCCGCATCTTTTCAGATGAACAGCCTCACGCCTCTGAAGAAATTCCAGAGAGTGCTAGGTTACATGGCCTCAGCCGCAGCAGTACTTCAGCTGGGTTTACTGCACATCGCCCGCTTCAGCATTGGCTAAACACCCGTAGCGTCTCGCCGGGCTTGGGCCACAGGCCGCCAGCCCATCAAGGTGACTCAGACCTGCATATCAGCTCTGCAGCCCTGGACAGTGGCCGAATGGTATCAGCGGGGAGTGACAATGGGAGCTGTATCTCGCCGAAAAGTCATCTCGACAGACGCGTCCAACACGGGTTGGGGCGCGGTCTCGCGAGGGCTCTCGGTTTTCGGCCTATGGTCAGTTCAGGAAAAGCTCCTTCACATAAATTGTCTGGAAATGATAGCGGTCGAGTACGCGCTCGTGCGCTTTCTCCCGGTCATTCAGGGTCACCACGTCCTGGTCCGTTCGGACAACAGATCTGTGGTATCCTACCTAAACCGTCAGGGCGGTGTCAGATCCAGGAACTTCTTCCATCTGACAAAACGCATACTGAGTTGGTCCCAGTGCCACCTGCGCTCGCTGAGGGCGACGACGGCCCGGACAGACTGTCCAGAGACAATATTCCCCCAGAGGAATGGTCCCTGCACGCTCAAACAGTCCAGACGTTATGGCACCTATTCGGCAGAGCAGAGATAGACCTCTTTGCATCCAAAGAGAACTCTCACTGCCCAATATTTTTCTCGAGCGAGGACGCCGCTGTCCCAGGACTGGCCCAGGCGCCCGCTTTACGCCTTCCCTCCCGTCCTCGCTATTGCCACAGGTAATGCAGAGGATCAGGGAAGCGCGTCACTCGGTGCTCCTCATAGCCCCGCGTTGGGAGAATCAGACATGGTTCCCGGGCTTACGCAGCTGTCACTGACAGCGCGTGGCCCATCCCAGTGAGAGCAGATCTCCTCTCTCAAGCTCGCGGCACAATCTGGCATCCCCACCCAGAGCTGGGCTGCATGCGTGGGTGATCAACGACTACCCGTCGCTCTGCCAGAAGGAGTAATAAACACCATCATACACGCTAGAGCCCCTTCCACGAGAAGACTCTATGTGTCAAAATGGTCTGTGTTCTCAAAATGGTGCACCGACAGAGACCTGGACCCGCGGACATGTGGGGTGTGCGTCAGCTGCTCGTATTTCTACAAAAGCTGCTGGATAAGGGCAGATCCCCATCCACGCTCAAAGTGTATGTGGCGGCCGTTGCGGCGTTCAGCTGAACCCCTGCACGGCCAGTCATGGGGTAAAAGCGAGCTGGTCATCCGCTTCCTCAGGGGAGCTAGAAGGATGAACCCCAGCGCCCCCATCGGTTCCTATCTGGGATCTTTCTATAGTTCTCGAAACTATGAAAGCCCCCCTTCGAACCACTTCAATCCGTGGATTTGAAATACCTTTCACTCAAAACCGTTTTTCTGACTGCCCTGTCATCAGTCAAGCGTGTGGGAGACCTTCACGCGCTGTCTGTCAGGCTGCGTGTCTTGAGTTTGGACCAAGTGACTCAAGGTCATTTTAAAGCCTAGACACGGCTATGTTCCCAAGGTGATCGGTACTCCTTTCAGAGCACAGGTCATTTCCCTATCGGCGCTGCCAGCACCGGATAGCGACGCGGCGCCAATCTCCTTTGCCGGTCAGAGCACTGAGATTGTATACTGCGCGCTCCGCTGCTTTCAGGCGCTCCGAGCAGCTTTTCGTTTTAGATTCGAGGCGCACCAAAGGTCTCGCCGCCTCGAAACAGACACTATCTAGATGGATAGTGGGCGCTATTGCTGCTGCATACGGCGTCAAAAGACCTGCCATGCCCGTTGGGCATTAGGGCTCACTCCACTAGAGGCATGGCATCCTCGTGGGCATGGTCCAGCGGGATTTCCATTCACGACATATGTGTGGCAGCGGGATGGACTTCCCCTCCACCTTTGTCAGATTTTACAATATGGAAGTGCCCGCTCTGCAGGCAAAACTACTAGCGGTTTAATACGCTACAGCTCCCCTGGTGAGCTGCACTGATGGGACACATTCCACACAGACCGGCACCACCGCTCTGTCGTTCCCTTCCCACTATGTGCTTATGTATTACACAATCAATGACCCGCATTCTTGCCGGCCAAATATTATTTCCCCACTCATAAGGGCTCCCCGGGTCCCCCTTAATTCCCTGGGGCTCATACAGTGGATGCTTGGCACGCACGGCGTTGACAATGGGTTCCCGTGGCGTAAGCTAGCTTACGCATATCTGAGAGAACCTCTCGTAAGAGAACGTATCGGTTACCTAAGCGTAACCTCGGTTCTCTCTAGATGAGGGAACGAGTATTGCGTAGCCGGCCGTGCTTTCGCGCCACGGCGACTTTTCAGCTTCAGTCAATGAAAACCAGGGTTCCAGCCTACTGAACTACGCTTATATGCACTCTAGTCACGCCCATTTTGGCGGGCTTTGATGCAGTGAGCGCGGACGCCTCTCATTGGATCGCGAGTTCGCCCAAGCTCGTCTATAGGCTGCAGCAGTTGCCACAGAGCAACCTATGAGCTCGCTAGCTAGCCCGCTCAAGGTCTGCAGCTGCCGCACTGCGTTGACAATGGATACAAAAATTAAGGATAATTTTTTGGATTCAATATCTCAGAAAAGATGAATCTTTCCCGTAGCGTAAGCTAGCTTACGCAATACTCGTTCCCTCATCTAGAGAGAACCGAGGTTACGTTAGGTAACCGATACGTTTCTTAGCGTAAGAGCCAGCTCTTTTTTCCCTCTGATCTTGAGCAGGTATTGTCCAGGGAGGAAATGAAATGCTATCAGCATTAATACAGGCCCCTGCAGTGCTATGGCCCTCAGCAGAGCCAATGATCATTAGACTTCACATGAGAAAAAAATTTCAGTTGTAATTTTTAATTGATCCTCTTAATTGATATAGAACATTAATTAAGGGAAGGCCACTTGTGCTGGAATGGTCCTGCTCGCCGTTTATTGAATTTCTACCACCATGGAGTGCACACCACTGTACATCTAGACTTTGTGAGATAAATAACCCTCAGTCTAGTATAGTGTACATTGTGTTCCCTTCCTACACACTGTGCAATATGTATAGAGCACTTACAGTATGGTCCAGTTAACAACGTAAACCCATCTGTGGGCTTCCCTGCAGACTAACAGCTGGGCTTTTGTTACATGACGCCCATCTGCAGGCGTTTAGCTGTACAGCGGTGGTCTCAAATGGAGGCCTGAACAGATAAAGACAGCCTTTGAGCTGTTTTCAATTACAGAGCATTGATCCACTTCCTCTTGATCAACTTCACAAATTACATGATCCACTTTTAGCTCCACTGTCTTTCCACATGATCCTGAGGTCTCTGCCTGTTCTCAGTGCTCATCTGAGCCATGTAGCACGATGTGGGCTTGGTTCTGGTAGGGGTGGGCATTGATTAAGTGTTCCCTCTGATGATCTGTCATGTGGTGGCTGGAGAAGTGATCAGTGTGGATTAGTGAGATCCATCACAGAGCAGGATGTGATAGGACTTCCTGCTCTCTGACACCATATATATACATACAGTATATATATATCTTAATTAGTTGGTGTTTTAGGATCTTAAAGGGTGAAAACTGTGATGTCAAAACATCTTAAACACATATAAATTCTGTTGTAATGCTGTTTAAAAGTGAATGTCTTTCTATTACTTGTTAGCTAATTTTTTATTAAGAACAAACACACTTGTTTTGATACATTATTACTGTGCAGTTGCACATCATAGTTCTCAATTATTTTAAGGGTTAGTTCTCCCCAAACATTTTTACATTTTGTCAACATTTACTTACCCTTGTGTTGTTTAAAACCTGTATAACTTTCATTTTTATATGAATCACAAAAATAGATATTTTGCAGAATGTCCAAGCTGCATTTTCCCTACAGTTATGCAGCATTTGTGAAGCCACAACACGCACAACCTTGAGGCGGATGGGCTACAACAGCAGAAGACCCCACCGGGTACCACTCATCTCCACTACAAATAGGAAAAAGAGGCTACAATTTGCAAGAGCTTACCAAAATTGGACAGTTGAAGACTGGAAAAATGTTGCCTGGTCTGATGAGTCTCGATTTCTGTTGAGACATTCAGATGGTAGAGTCAGAATTTGGCGTAAACAGAATGAGAACATGGATCCATCATGCCTTGTTACCACTGTGCAGGCTGGTGGTGGTGGTGTAATGGTGTGGGGGATGTTTTCTTGGCACACTTTAGTGTCAATTGGGCATCGTTTAAATGCCACGGCCTACCTGAGCATTGTTTCTGACCATGTCCATCCCTTTATGGCCACCATGTACCCATCCTCTGATGGCTACTTCCAGCAGGATAATGCACCATGTCACAAAGCTCGAATCATTTCAAATTGGTTTCTTGAACATGACAATGAGTTCACTGTCTAAACTAAAATGGCCCCCACAGTCACCAGATCTCAACCCAATAGAGCATCTTTGGGATGTGGTGGAACGGGAGCTTCGTGCACTGGATGTGCATCCCACAAATCTCCATCAACTGCAAGATGCTATCCTATCAATATGGGCCAACATTTCTAAAGAATGCTTTCAGCACCTTCTTGAATCAATGCCACGTAGAATTAAGGCAGTTCTGAAGGCGAAAGGGGGTCAAACACAGTATTAGTATGGTGTTCCTAATAATCCTTTAGGTGAGTGTATATATATATTGTTTTGACTTGTTCATCCTTTTCTTTAAAAAAAAAAATTAAGAATCAAATTTACGGTACAGCAGGGCACGGCAGCCATGTCGAGGAACTCTGGCTCGGCGACGGCCATGTCGAGGAACTGTAGCTCGGCGGCGGCCATGTCGTGGAACTCTGGCTCAGCGGCGGCCATGTCCCACCTGAAAAATGGAAGTGAATGGGGCCGATTTTTGGAGGGTTTAAAGGCAGAAATTTGGAGCTTATGATTTTATAAAAGCACTTCTTCTGTTAAATCTCATGTATTATTTGAGTTGTAAAGTTGTGGTAAAATGTTACTTTTTACAGGCATTTTAGGATTTTGGGGTTTGTTGATATTACATTGTCATGGTAACATAATTGTAAAATTGGCTATAACTGTACACAGAACATGCGAGTAACCGATTTTATCACATTAAAATAATGTTTAATTATATGTAATTATAGTTTTGAAACAGTGAGTTTTTTAACATTTACAGATTGGCCCCATTCACTTCCACACTTCAAGTGTCTCACTGTAATCCAGATATTTGCTTTTTTTTTTTTAAGAAAAGGAGGGCCAGGTTTTGTGGTAATCAATATTATACCACAGCTTAACTTTTATTGAACCTGAAATTTTCTTTAATTAAAATGAATCTATGCAAAGTCTATTAATTTTTGTATTACCACAACTAGAAGTTGCTGGTGCAGGATGAGATATCTGCTTCAGTGAGAGTGAGGATGTCAGCTTCTCTCCTCACCAGCACAGGTGATAGTGACACAGTTTAAATAGCGGGTTGTTGCTTCAGAAATTCAAGCATCTCATTAGTGCTGTACCATCTGTTTACTCATCGACTAGAAGTCTCAGATTGCACAACCCCATTGCAAATGCTGCAATGGATTTTAAACCCGAGTTGCCAGTTGTGCGCACTGTCCCGATGAGCGAGAGACCAGCAATACCGTGCAGGCAATGAAATGGAGAGAGCGCAAGAGGAGAGAAAGGCATTGGGAAGCATGTGACAAATAAATTAATAAAAAATAAAAAAATTCAGTTCTGTGCAAATCAATGCAATTACGTATGTGAGCTCATCTGTCATGTTGTTTGTTCATATGTTATAACCAGAAAAATTCAAGGGGGAGGGTGTTTTTTTTTTGGGGGGCTGTAAGGGGAGTCTAACACTTATGGGTCATTGTCAAGGTTGTTCAAGGTGTTAAAATTAAAATCTTTCAAAAATCTTGTTTAAAACACTTGTCATGTTCTCTGAAATGTAATCTTTGTGTCATTTGGTGTCATACATTTTTTTAAAACTTGAATATCAGATGTTTTTTCAAACTTTGCACTCAGTCTTGAGGGTCTGAGGGTGTCTGCTCTATTTTATCTTTTTATGGTCAGCATAAACAAAAAAATGGCTACCATGTTGATTTCACCAAGTGACTTTGATTTGGTGGAAAATAACTTTTATAAATAATAATAACATTTTTAAATATGATTTATGTTTTAGAACAAGTGTTTCACTGCTTTTTTTGTCTGATTATCCTGCACTAGTCTTGCTAATATTTATTTTTTCAGGAATTTGAACACTAATGAACACTAGGAAGGTGACAAAAGACTTTTTTAAAGTGTTTTCAGAAACCCAGTGTCTTTTCATAGTGGATTGTGCGCTCAAGGTTGCCAGATTGCGGGACTAAAGAGTCACCCTGGTAGAATATTTCCAAACTTTACAAGTGTCAAGATCTAATTGGGGGATTTCTATGAAGGTAAAATAGTGGCTAAATGATTTGCATGTGCAGAGTACAATTTGCAAAAGTGTAAATCAAGTTACAAGCGTTGTAGAAAAATGTGCATGCACAGAAGAAGATTTGTGAAAGCGTAAATCAAATTGCATGCGCACAGAATGTTTTGTAAAGGTTTAAATCTTACTTACCCTCATTAATCCCGTATGACATAAATTTTTATATGAAACACAAAAAGAGATATTTTGCAGAATGTCCAAGCTGCATTTTCCATACAGTGTAAGTAAATGGTGATTTATGCTGCAAAACAAAATCCGTTTTGCTGTTCATCCCTTTCTTTGCTTGCATATTGCTGATAGCAGTTTTCCAATGATTTTGGCCATGTTTAGGCACAAAACTGCGCCAAATGTTTAAGCAACTGTGCCAAAAGTTTAAGTGCGAAAAAAAGGAATTCAGAAGAATACACACCAAATATACTTCATGTTAATATGAAGTTACAGATCCACAACGCATGAATTACACTTATGCAAAGCATTAAAGTATAGCTAATAATAATTTTCTTATGTTTGCAACTTGATTTACACCTTTACCTAACATTCTGTGCCCATGCAATGTTTTGTTTTTTGCTTGCAATTTGATTTTCGCTTTCACAAATCATGCTAGTAACTTAATTTACGCTTTTACAAATCTTACTCTGAACATGCAAATCATTTAGGCACTATTTTACATTCATAGATTAAACTCTCCCGATGCTACAGGTGAAACTCGAAAAATTACAATATCGTGCAAAAGTTCATTAACATAATTAATGCAAAAGGGGCCCAAACCAAGTACTGAGTACATATGCATGATCATACTTTTCAGAGGGCCGACATTTCTGTATTTAAAATCCTTTTTTTTTATTGATTTCATGTAATATTCTAATTTTCTGAGATTCTGAATTTGGGGTTTTCATAAGCTGTAAGCCATAATCATCAAAATGATATCAAATAAAGGCTTGAAATATCTTACTTTGCTTGTAATGAGTCTATATAATATATTAGTTTCACCTTTTAAGTTGAATTACTGAAATTAATGAACTTTTGCACGATATTCAAATTTTCGAGTTTCACCTGTATGTGTGTGGGTTTGTGAATTAATTTCGGGAACGTAGTTTCATTTGGTCATGAGTTTAGTGTATATATTTGTTTGTACCATCTCACTATGTCTCTGGTGCATGCCAGTGTGCTGCAGCAGTTTAAACTGAACTCAGAATTCATTCAGAATTTTTCAGAATCGTTTCAGAATCATTGGAGAAAGAAATGCGATGCATCACTAAATCAACTTGAACTTATCCACCCACCCCTGACTTAAAGTGTGCTTTCTTTTACCTTGTTGGAGCTTGACAATATAACTCGCTATCACTTTCATTGTATCAAAAAGAGCATCTTGAACTGGTAGAAAACATAACTGGAAGGAACATATATGTTGGAAAATTTTAAATTCTCTAAAATCACAAACCCTCTATTCCTGCTTTTCTCGCTGTTTCTCTCTCTCTCTCTCTCTCTCTCTCTCTCTCTCTCTCTCTCTCTCTCTCTCTCTCTCGCTCTCTTTATAGCTCTTTGTTTTCTCTATTCTCTCCAGCAGTATTATGTAAAACAGCTGAAATAAGAAGTGTCCATTGTATGTTTTAGTTTCAAAGATGGTGCAGATACAATGCTGGCAGGCACATATACTGTAACACTCAGGATGATTAAGACAAATCAGCCCACATAAACTCAGTGCTAACATAAGCAAATACAGTATGATATTCAGTGCCCTGCTGCCGTTCCTTAAAGCGTTAAAATGTGCACGCCAAAATGCCCACATTCACATATACGTGCCCTTTACACATTGCATTATATTTTTATACACAGCAATGCACATGTTTTTTTTAAAGCAAATTGCTTGTCACAACCCACCCACATCAAGACAGCAATGTATTACAATCAAACATGTGCCCATTGGGTGAACTATCCGTTTAATGCTTTCCCAAATTTCTTTGAATCATGATACCATGCGTCAAGTGAATTTATAAGACTTGTTTCTTTATTATGTCAATTCACATGCATCCTTTGTATTTTGCAGGTCCTCCTTTACCTCCTCAGGATGTGCAGGTTCAGTTGGGCCAGAGTCCTGGAGTCTTGCAGATCCGATGGAAGCCCCCTCCCCTTACTCCTACTGGCACTTCTAATGGAGCCAGCGTTATAGGCTACAAAGTCTGCACTAAAGGTCAAAAGGTAAATAGATTATGTTGGATCGAACATCCATCATACATCCATCAATAATGAAAATTCTTTCATCATTTACTCACCCTAATGTTGTTCCAAACCTGTATGCCTGTCTTTCTTTTTAGACAGAATTACTGCCTCATTTACAATTCACTTTCACTGCATCTATTTTTTCCATACAAAGAAAGTGAATGGTGATTGAGGCTGTCTTTCTGTCTAACGTCTCCTTTCCTGATCCATAGCAGCATGAAAGTCATACAGGTTTGGAACAACATGAAGGTGAGTAATTGATGATAGAATGAAACATTTTGGCTAAAGTATCCCTTAAATTATTAACACTGCTAATAGGACAGTTCCAAGAGCTGTTATGGAGGTTAAACATGTTGTGCTAGTTATGTTTTGAGGCGCTTGAGGGTTTTTTAGAAATCTAAAGGTAAGAGGGCAATATACTGATTTTATTTCTGCTCACGGGTGCCATCTGGTGACCAATTGTGTCATTGGTGGCCAATATTGTCCCAGTGTGCAGTGTTATATAATGCAGAGGTTTATGTAAGGCATTTGGAGGATCTGACAAAAACATATAATTTAAGATGATATTAACCAATGATTGTAAGACAAAATTGAAGACATTTTCTTGTTTGTGGCTGGTGCTATGTGCACGTCACCTCTTTAAATTGTTGTACCTTTACAAAAATATCATAGAAACATACAGACAGTGGGGTTTAAAAGTCCACATTACAAATTTGGGGTTTCAAAATCTAATTTAAACTTGGAAATAAACAGAAATTTATAAAAATTAAAAAATAAAACAAATAAAATATAGTAAAATCAATAAGAAATATTAAAGATTCTATATAAAAGAAGTTAAATCAAAATAAGCTAATTTGTGAAATTGACCACATTAGCTCCTTTGTACAAAAGGTCAGGTTTTCTTTGCTTCCATTGAGGTAAACAAGATGCTCTTTGGAATATTCTCAAATCATGCTGGATAACATAAATCATCATGTTTTGCACAGTCTTGTGGAGTCATTCCAGCTTGAGCGCATGTTGTCTTTAAAGAGCAACATATCAAATACTAAGACATTCTGAAACTCATGTTAGTTTTCATTAAACTTTTAAGCTGATAATACTTTGTAATGGGGGGGGTAATTTCATTTTGAAGCCCACCCTTCAGTATATGTACTTTTTATATATGTTTTAGATCCAATGGAAAGTTTAAATACATTCAAATTTTTTATTATTTGTGATATTACACTTTGCAATAAGGTTGCATTTGTTAACATAAGTCATGATAAGTTATTCATTAAAATATTATTTATATTGCCAAGCCGGTTCTTGCCTCCTCCTACCCATTGAACTCCTTTACAAACATATATATGTTTTTTAAATAAAAGTAGCATATGTTAACATAAGTTAATGCACCATGAACTTACATGAACTAATTGTATTTTTATTGACTAACATTAACAAAGAGTAATAAATGCTGTAGAGGTATTTATGTTCATAGTTCATGTTAACAAATGCATTTGATCAGTGGTTCTCAAAGTGTGGTGCACACCCCCGAGGTATTGTAAGGGGGGTGCGGAAGACTGCCCTCTTCTCAAATCTCATTCACTTTCTCACATCCAAATTAGCTGTGATGACTGAAGAACCAATATGCATGATTTCTTTACCTCCTCCTTTTTCTCCTCATTGGGTTAGGTGCGCTCTCTGAGCTGCACTTATGTAAACAATTATATTCTCCTGTGAATGGGTGAAGAGGAACATTTAAGTGAATTAAAACATGCATTTCGATGCAAAGCAAGTAAATGGTGACCATACCTTTCAAGCTTCAAAATCACATAAAGCCAGCATAAAAGTAATCCATAAGACTTCAGTGGTTGAGTCCATTTCTTCGGAAGAGATATGATAGGTGGAGGTGTGAAACAGATCAATATTTAAGTCTTCAATGTGAAAGTGATAGTGGAGATTTATAGTATATTAAAAAAAAGGACTTAATTATTTATCTGTTTCTCACCCAAAGTGATTGCATCATTTCAGAAGACATATATTAAATCACTGGAGTTGTATGGATTATTTTATGCTGCCTTTGTGTGATTTTTGGAGCTTCAAATGTCTGTTCATCACTCACGTGCATTGTATGGACTTACACAGCTGAAATATTCTTCTAAAAATCTTTGTTTGTGTTCATCAGAAGAAAGAATGGAACCTTATTGTAAAGTTTTGCCATTTGTGATGATGTTTGTGCCTGGTGTTTGTTATGTTTTCAGATAGCAGAGATCATGTACCCCACTGCAGATTTCGTTACTGTGGAACTGAACCGTATCCAGTGTCTTGAGGCGCGAGAGGTCGTTGTGCGGACAATATCAGCACAAGGAGAGTCTCAGGACTCTCCTGTTGCCGCCATTCCACTTAGCTTCCTGGTGCCTCACTCCCATCCACACCCTCATCTCCAGCCTCACCCTCCACCTCACCCACAACCTCATTCACAGACGCATCAGCCCCCTCACCCACAACCTCATTCTCAGACGCATCAGCCCCCTTACCCCCAAGCCTACCCGCCAACCCATCCACAGCCACACGTTCAACCCCAGCCACCCCACCCTCAACCTCATCCACCACCCTCTCACCCCCACCCACAGCAGAACATCCATCCCTCACCCTCCCTGTTCCCCATGTCTAAACCCAAACTCCTACCAAGTGCCAGAGACCCCCATGCCAAAGAGCCAGAGATGGGCAGGCGACTGGCACAACCCTGGGAGCCACATCCCCGTGCCCCATCGCCCCGACCACCCCCTACACATAAGGGGCACACACTGGAGCCCCCTCACATAGAGGGCCGGCGCTCACCCTCCCCTCAGAGGATTCTGCCTCAACCTCAGGGAGCACCCATTCCGAACACAGTGGCTCGTGCAATGGCCCGGCAGGCGGCGCAGAGGAACTATCCAAACAACAGGGTGAGTCCAGTGAATACTGTATATAGCAAGGTGGATTCTAGTGGGCAATAATCCCAAAGGCATGAGAAATGAGGGCTGAGATGGCAAGATCAAATATATTTCAATACATCAGTGTGTCAGGGAGAGTGGTGTGCATGTTTTTACTAGTGGTTGACTGAAATGGGTTGTTCAGTGGTCAGAACCAGCATCAAGAGAGCAGGTTGGCCAATACAATGCTGATATACCTAGTAGGGTAGGGTGTTTCTTAAGTTTAGGGCACTTTTAGCACTGTGAACTTGTATAAAGTAAAGTCTTGTTAAAACATTTAACATCTCATTTTTTTATTTGTCTTCTAACAATGTCCAACAGTGTATGTACCTGCATCAGAGGAGATCTATGTCATTTTTTAAGTCATGAAAATTCGCACCACGGTGTAATTTACACCACATCTCAAATTTTATATTCTGTTTTATGGAATTCCGGGATGGAAATTACATTTAAAATGTTTTTGGTAACGCTTTACAATAAGGTTCCATTCATTAACATTGGTTAATGCATTAGCTATCACAAACTAACAGTGAACAATATCATTTTTACAGCATTTATTTAGCTTTTTTAAATTAATATTTCACCCAAAAAATAAAATTCTCACATCATTTACTCACCCTCATGCCATCCCAGATGTATATGACTTTATTTGTTCTGCAGAACATAAACAAAGATATTTTAATAGAGATATGATATTTTTAGAAGAATATCTCAGCTCTGTAGGTCCATACAATTCAAGTAAATGGTGACTAGACCTTTCAAGCTCCAAAAATCACAAAGGTAGCATAAAAGTAATCCATAAGACGCCGTTAAATCTAAAGACAGGTTAAATTTAAAGACAGGTTAAATCTGTCTTTATAAGCAATGTAATATGTGTGGGTGAGAAACAGATACATAATGAAGTCATTTTTTACTATAAATCTCCACTTTCACCTTTAAATTGAAATGGAAAGTGGAGATTTATAGTAAAAAAGGATTGAAATAAGTGATTGTATTGCTTCAGAAGACATATTATACCACTGGAATTGTATGGATTACTTTTATGCTGCCTTTTTGTGATTTGTGGAGCTTCAAAGTTCTGGTCACCATTCACTTGCATTGAAAGCACCTACAGAGCTGAGATGCTCTTCTAAAAACCTTTGTTTGTGTTCAGGAGAAGAAAGTCAGACACATCTGGGCCTGTATTCACAAAAAATCTTTAGGCTAAAAGTAGATCCTAACATGGAAATTTAGGAGCAACTCTTAAAAATTAGGGGTGTGTCATTTCTTTTTCGTCTAAGAGTAAATCAGGAAGCATTTTAACACTAAAAGTAGCTCCTAAACCCACGACAGCTTGAAGTCCTGCTGAGAACTTCATAAGAGTGCCTCACAAACAATCCAGAGCATGGCTGCTGTCAAGATGTATATTAGAATGTTATTATGACATTGACCGTTTAAAAAGATATCGCCTGAATCACAATTGAGTCTATGTATTTTAATAATATAATATTCTAATATTATAAATATTATAATGTTGACATTGACCTTTAAAATGGTATCGTCTGAATCGTGATTGTGTTTTTATTATTGTAAACGTATTTATAGATGCAGTTAACTCTCCCACAAACTGAAACAACCTGATTATACCGGAGATAATGGTTTGACAACTCTGCACTCCCTCACAACATCAAAATAAACTGTGTAGTGCATATGAATTGGGAATTTCTGTCATCCATCTGCTGAATAATCTATGAAACTATATATGCCTTCTCCAGACTGCACATCATCCGAACATTCATAGCGTATTTTTTCTTATGGATGTGCGCTCACTGCTGAGAAAAAGGGGGGCATTCACAGGGAATCACGGCAATCACGGGGCTACCCATTGTTTTGATGCTGTTGACTGGATGCACACTCGTTTCATTGCATCAACACAGGATGAAGAAATGTTCATCAACTGCAAAAAATCTATCTATCTATCTATCTATCTATCTATCTATCTATCACAGCTCTGGTGAGTTTGTCGGTTTGTTTTGAATGTTTTGTCATTTTCTCTCCCGCATGTCTCGCAGGTGCGGCCGGCCGGAACGCTGATCATGCCACTGATTAGCGTGCCGAGCAACACCTATTCTCCTCTATTTCACTCCCTTCTTACTGCCACTGCATACGTATGTTGAGCGCACCCGTTAGTTTAGGCTGTCTGATCAGCACTTAATTTGTTATGGAGGATGCACAAAAGGAATGTCCGTCTCCAAACAAAGGCTCTATCACTGGATCGTTGATTCGATCGCCCTCGCTTATGAATCACATGGTGCAAATTGCCTTATTGGTGTCAAAGCGCATTCGACCAGAGACACGGCTCTTCATGGGCATGAAATAGACATGTGTCCTCATAGGACATATGTTTGGCAGCAGGATGGTCCTCCCAAAACACGTTCATGAGATTTTATTATCTGGATGTGGCATCCATCTCCTCACAAGTCCTCTCTGTATAGAGTGTTTCTGATATTCAAGCGGGTGAGCCAAGCCCTTATTACAGGTGGGCTACTGACTAAAACCACACAGCCACCTAATTATATGCTGTTGAACTGCTTCTTTAGAAGTCATAAGAACTCCCATAAGAAATAAAACCTACTTTCCCAAACTTGTTGTGAGAGGGTTAATGTGTACTGTATATCTATATGGTTCATATACTGTAGATCCCAGACTACATTCATTTCCATTTGTTGTCCGCCATTTAGGACTGTTCATATACATTTTAATGTGACTTAAAAGTCATCGGCCTGTGACCTTTTATAACTCTGGAAGTGTAATGGTTACGTAGTGCGGTGTGATTGGATATCATTCCCTATAGTTCTTACAACAATGTTGAGTGAACTGAATCGAAAGGGAACGTCTCTGGTTACACATGTAACCTCGGTTCCATGAGATGAAGGGAACGAGGCATTGCGAAAGCTGGCCACACTACTAATTTAAGTAAGAGTTTCATAATGTGAGAGACTCACTCTTGTCCCTCTGTCAGAAAATTCTGAAGAAATGGTGAACTATACCTTTAATGCTAGTTAATAAAAATACAATAACTAAGATTAATAAATGTTGTAAAAGTATAGTTCATGTTAGCTAATGTTGTTAAACGTTAACAAATGGAACCTTTTTCTAAAGTGCTACCGTTTTTTTAAAATAAAAGAGCCGACTCCTTTGACTTACTAAGGCTAATTTCATAGCTAACATTTGGTGTATCGTAAATACACACAATTAAATAATATTTATTTACACTTTTTGCATAATTTAGCAAAATTGTAACTTGGAACTTGGATTGGAAATGATGTCAACTAAAAACATTCTGCTCACAAGTTATTCAAGTTTACCTTGAATTCTAATTACTAATCTAGAAATATTTGACTCTTTGTTTAGATTATCATGGTTTTTAACATGTGATATTTGTATTTGTAATGGATTTTCATAGTTTAATATCATTTTATTTTTATGATGTGAAATACTTGAAACAGGATATACAATGTGAAAAACATCTAGGGCGATACTTGATTTTATCCATAGGGAATTAAGTGAATTGTGAAGTGGGCATTGCATACCAGAATGGATCCAGACCTGAATGCTATGAACAATTGACAAAGATGTCAACAGAGTTTGGAACTGCCTCAACACTTTTGTTAATCAGCCAAGCAAACACGATTATCGGTTGATATTTTAAAATGGCTAAATTGTCACTAGTTTTATCAGCATCACCTTTTGATATATATTATGCATTTTGAAATTATGGATGTAATTGTTGTTATCTATTAGGTGGAGAGGAGGAACATCTTCAGCGAAAGGGGTAACGCTTTGCATTCACTAAACTCAGATGAGGAAGAGGATGGGTACGACTCCCCCCACGCCAGGCGAAGAGGAGCATCTGTGGTCGAATTTCTCAGAGGTTCTGAGATCAGCAAGCCTGTGAGTCTTAAGAACAACCATCTTCTCAACTTTCAAGTGCTATTTCAGCTATTTTATTGTATAAAGACACCTCATGAACTTAATAAGCGTAAGCGTATTTATATTTTGTTTCCTATATTTTCTCTTTTATGCTGTTATGCTGATTTTGCTTTATATTATGAAGATCTCTCTCTCTCTGTGTTCCTCTTTCTTGAAAGCATCATCACTACAGCCACAGTGAGGATTACTACACTGAGAGCAGTCGAGGCTCAGACCTCTCTGACATCATGGAGGAGGATGAGGAGGAGTTGTACTCTGAGATGCAACTGGAGGAAGGCCGGCGGCGCAGCATCAACTCACACAACGCACTTAAGGTATGGAACAGACACCCTACAGGCCGCCGTCTGTCTTGGCTGTGGGCCACAGAGCCACAGGCTAGAGGCTGGGACAGATGCAGGGGGATGGAGCATGCCGTGGTCTGTAGGGGTCATCCCAGGGATTGGTACTAGATGGTTTTTCACTTGTATTTTGGGTATTGTATATAACAATATCAGCTAAATGTAGGTGTTTTTAGAAGTAGGGGGTGTTTTAAAATAACTGGAATATACTCTATTAATTTGTTTTGAATATTACTAGGTCTTATTGTTGTTTTGTTTTTGAGATGGTTTGAAGTGTTTGGAATTTAACCCTCATGTTCTGTTGAGATTGACTTTATCCAGACACTAGACTTAATCAAAGCCCATTTGACAGTTGTCATTGAAGCTTTAACTCTTTTTGGAAATGTGACTGTCCAGTACATTAATTTTGCTACTGAATGGGGTCAATTTTACCCAAGCAAAAACACAGAGTAGGAAAATGCATAAACCAACAAATCCAAAAAGACATTCAGAAACTCACAACCAGTCACATCTAAGCATGTCAAAATTAATTGCATTTATTAATTTTATGCCTCTTGTTTCTGAGACCCCAAACATAAATAATATAAACATTTTCATAGAGGATGTGTAACTAATGTTATCAAGTTGGAATATTTGTTCATGGAGTATCAACCTTATACTTCAATAAAGTTTTAAGACGTTATAAGGGCTTCAGAGCTTCCAGAACATGAGGGTTAAAGATAGGTGGTTTTAAGCACAAAGCTTTAGCATCTTTATAAGCTGAGTTTAGCGGTAGGATCTTAACAGGTCATCCCATCCCCAGTCTGTCCTGGGTCCTGATGGCAGGTCTCTTTGCACTACCAATCTTCGACATCATCCAGTCATTTAGCCAGCTTTGTATAAGCTCGTCCAGTCATACAAAGCTTAATACATCTGAATGGCTTAACCTGAGGCTGCACATGCATTGCATGAGTAGAAGATTTTATATAGTTATATTCTTTGTGCATCACGATAATCTTGTAGAATTAGTTCTGATCTATTAGCACTGGCTCTTATTACTTTTTAGAGGTAACTGTGTTTATACACATGGGATTAAAAGGATTCTTTAGCATGATTGATTGATGAGCATAGATTAACTGCATTTGACAATCACATAGAGTATATGCAGATGTACGTTGTGAAATTGTTTGTTATGCCTGAAGTGTTTACCTTAATATAACACCATGGTTTAATGTCTGTGATTATTGATGAATAAATACCAAGGTTTTTGTGTATGTATAATTATTATATAAATTTAACCTGTTGAATGAGGAAATTTAGCTGTCAGATGAAATGCAAATGTCATTCCAAGGCAATTTTGGGAATCTCATTTAAGTAAAGTCTGCTTAAATGAAACTATTATTCACTTTTGGTTATGTTTGTCTCATGGTTACACTTCTGTTAAATGTTACTTTTCTCAGTGTAAACGATTCTGTAGGAATTCAGAAGTCTGTTCATAGAGATTGTCTAATAATGTTGAGATTTACCTTTTTCTTTCAAATATATTTATATATGAATTACTAATAAGTATAATGCAGAAAGGGTTACAAAAGAAAATACAGCACTGTATTGAATATATAAAGCAATAAATGGTATTTTGTATTTAATTTTTTTGAATGATCTTTTTTGGAATTTGGAGACCTGAGCGGCCATTTGGATTGTGATATGAAAATACATTCTATAGACTATATGCATCTGTTTCTGAATAAGTTTTGCCTCCAAATTCAGTATCATGTATTTTTAAAACTATGAGATATTTGCAGTACTGTCAACCTCAAATTTTAGGTTAGGAATCTCCAAAAACAAACCAATAATGTTTTAAATATGTTGCTGTAGCCGTGAGCTTTTATTTGTACTTTGCTGTTAAAGTTTCTGCTACTTATATCAGGATGTAGATATTTCAAGCCACTAATCAAAACCATAATTTGAAAAAATGTGTTATTTTTTTTTTTTCATTCCAGGTTACTGGCCCACTTTTAAACACTATTTGTCAGAATTTGCTTGGCAGACAAATCCATATTGTATTTGTTGTTTTAGTATTCACGTCCGAATAGTTAGTCGATTCTTGAGTCTTGTTCCTTTAATTATTCTGTTATTAATGTATTAATTTCTTGTGTTTGATGTATTCTCATTTCTAGACTTTCTGTTGGATTGTGCTATGCATAATTTGTCCTGCATATGTGATAATTTCCAATTCCCATTTTCTGTATGCTTTGCAACTCCTGACATTTTCCTTCTACAGATTCCCTTCCGTTGCATGTCATGTCCGTCACAGAATGAGACTGCATGCCCTACATTCGGCCATGACCTCCGATAACTAATTCTGTCTATATTTTGTCTTTCTTTTCCCATTTTTTTTCTATTTGGACACTGTTTTATCCTCTCTGCCTGTTCTAACACTATCAAACAAAACTCACCAAAAACAATGCCGATTTAACTATTTGGAAAAACGTCCAAATCTAACTAAAACTTTGGCCCCTCCTTCGTCAATCACCCTCTCCGGCCTCTAAAAAGGCATATTACAGGCGTCAGGACCTAGCTGTGGAACGGGACAGTTGGGACCTGCAACGAGAGGTGGTACGACAGCGATCCTTGCGCTCGCACAAGCGCCTCCATAGCATCCCGGAGGTGGCAGAGGAGGATCCAGACACAGGGGTGGAGGTCATGGGCCAACGGTTGCGTTTCGAGGAGAATCGTCCAGTAACTCCATGCAGGAGCCCGCGGGTTTACCATCAGGACTTGCGGCAGCCAAACCACCTCTCCCCCAGCAAGTGTGTCCGTAGGCTGCAGAGGCAGCGCTCCTCTCCGCGTTACACCTCCATTGAGGATAGGGCTCCAGGGGGTCCGTGCTGGAACAGCAGCTGTTGCAGACAAAGCACCAAGAGCCCGGACAGTGGACTGGACTGTGGTAGCGAGGAAGAGGGCTCGCTTGCCTATCGGGGAGGGTACCATTCGTACACAGGGGGCAGCCCGCTGCGGGTCGGCTCTGGCCCCAACATGCGGGTGATCCACAGCGAGGGGCCAGTGGAGCGCCGTGCTCTGGCTGCCGGCAGGAAAAGGACACTGACTCGACAGTGCAGCATGGAGGAGGACATCCTGGAAACTGTTCCAGAGACACGGAGCATGCGGGAGTCGTACCACCATTACCACTATCATCCACACCTTCATCATCCTCAACGCAGGTTCCAGAGCGAGGGCAGGCTGAGCGAGGTTGGCAGGACCTATCAAAGGGACATTAGGGCCTACTCTGTGGCCAGACTCAACAGGGCAATGGATGAACCCCTGGTGTGTGTCTCCTACCCCTCCTCTCACCATTCTGCCTTCTCCTCATCTACCAACTGCTTTATGTTCCCATCGACAAGCAATAAAACCATTCTTATTTTCATGGTGTTCCACCCAGTTTCACTCTCATTTGGTCCTCATTTGTTTTGTCTTTTTTGCTAGATGTTGCTTATATTTATTATGTTATTGTTTTATTTGGAATTTTTATATTATTATTGTTTTGGGTGGGGATTTTTTCTATACGATCTTTCTTGACTTTGATTTGTTTTAGATATTATGTGACTTTGTTTGATTCCTAGAATGTCGAGTGAAACTTTTTGAATGTGTAGATTTGTTTTGATTACCTAAAGGCCATTTATGAGTTTTTCTTGTTTCTGTTGTAAGATATCTTTCAAATCGAAAAACACGGTTGCCTATTTCACAGTTCTTGCAGAATAGTTGTTATCTACTAATACCTTATCATACATTACATTAAAGTTTTTGCAATACTATCATGAATATCACCAAATATTCAAGAGTGGCAGGGACCAAATAAAACATTTAAGTATCAAGCATTATAAAACTTATATTTTTGGAATCTTTCACTACTTTTTAAAGGGGTCATGTAATAATTTTTTTTTTTTTACTTTATTATTTTCTTTGAAGTTCACTTATAATGTTAGAAAATGTTTTTGCACAAAATATTAGTCACAATATAGTATTAAATGACCTTTTTCCAACCTGTTTCTGTCCCTGTCTGAAACACTTGCTTTTCTGCGCTGTTCTCTTTAAGACTATAATGTACACATCCACTGTATTATTATTGGCTAACATCTTTGGAGCACAAACACCCCTGGACAACACTTGTAGAAAGTTTTTTTTCCAAGAATAAAAGCATGAAAATTTTCCAAGCAATAATGAATAGATATATGCTCCAAATTATGAGACGCATGCAAGCAAAGTCGGCATGCTGTTGCTCCCAAATACTTACATTAATAGGTGCACACGATATGGTGATACAATAATGATATATAAAGCTGAGAACAGTGAAAATAGTCCAGACTTACACAAGCTATGTATGTGAAGGGCTAATATCTGTAAACAGCTGTAATGGACGGTCGGCCTGTTGTTTGCCTCCCATCTAGTGAGGAATATGGGATGTTTGCCAGGTAGGGAGTCACACCTCCTATCGGAGGGGATCACCTACTTAAATATGCAGGATAATGCACATCTCAACGCATTCATTTTGGCCAAATTATGGGACGTCCTGGTTAATATGAGACAGCAGCCTTTAGCTTGTACTAAAGTATTGTCTTTCGTTGCACTCCACACTACGTGTGCTTCTTGCATAATAAAATAATTTAATCTCACATCAATATTTTGTGAGCAAATATGTATTTATTTGGTATGCAACCATGTAATTAGCACGGTCCACTCCACATTGGAGTCCTGATCATTGTTTATATTGCAATAAAAATGGCTGATTACACAATTCCTTACATATCCAACAGACGCATGCAGAAACAGTAGTATTAAATTGGTTACTCACCAACATTACTATCATGTCCAATTTAGTTGGCACTGCTCCATCTTTCAATATTAGTTTCTTTGCAAAGTCTGAATCATAACAGCTGTCAAAAGAATCTTTAGAGAAATATGCCAAATAAAACATATAATTCCATATTGATTAGTCAGGAACTTTGTTAAAAAATAAACTTCAGCCACTCTTTCCTAACATTTTCCTCTTTCAGAAGGCTAAGCTGAGATGCTAAATTTCCACAGCCAGGAACAGCGTTTTAGAATCTTCCCTGACACCACAATCTCTTTGTTCGTTAAAATACAACTACAGTAATGGCCCCTCTGGGTGTAAAGTAATGGCTTTACCTGTCCAGCTGTTATCATCACTCTGACTGCGCACCAGTGGGCAGACCAAAGAGGTAATGATGTCAAATGAGGCATTGATCTCTTACTATGGAGGCAGTAATGCCTCCAAGTGATGTCGGGAAGTCACAGAAGTAGAGAAAGCTTGGTGCCAATAAATGGTCTTTTTTGGACTAGTGAGGAAGTTTTGAGTTCTTAAACTTACTATCTGTTTTTATAGTACAATAGACTCTTAATATTGGAAAATTTGATTCCTCATATCATGACTCCTTTAATATAGTGGGGATGTCCTCCTAAATATTTGTGGTGGTTTATGGCCTTGACTAATGTGATATACAAATTTGCATGCATATTTAAGTGTGTAGGCAGATCACAGTTTAGTACACACAATTGTTTTTTCCAGAAAGCTCTCTTAAGCTCTTTATGTCACACACTACATTCAAAACTCTCCCAGACTCCTATAAACATGAAGAGGAGCAGAACAAAAAACAAAATGGTCTTTAGCTTTGCATCTGATTTCTGCCAAAACCCTGCTCATGTTATTGTCAGAGTTTGTTTTGATTGTTTATGTTAAATGTTTTAGTGGGTTCATCCTCCTTGTTTTGGTTTCACTTGGGACTAGAAATATGTTCTCTAAAGAAATGATCAATTTGCTTCATTTTGGGGTTGGTTGGGATCTTTTTTAATAGGATACCTATTATTTAAGGAACCGCAGGCTTTGATTAACATTCTAATGTTTGCTTTTTAAGATTTTAGGGAGCTCTCCCTCAACGGGACGCTCGGATCGACTGGACCATTCTGGCCGTAGGATGGGCCATGGCTGTCCACCCCCTCAAAGAAGGCCCATGAATGTTCCCTCCATTGGTTAGTGTGGTCACATGATGTTTGGACATTTTGAATCTCCCTGGTGTTGTGTCCATATGATCCCCCTGTTTTCCTTATATGTTATGGTGACAGTTCTGGTGTCCAAAGGCCCCAAAGTCCCTTGATGAACCCTGCTATTTTTGTTTAAGATCTTATTTGATTGAAATAGGGGTATAATAGGGTATAAATTACAAACCCAAAGACAAGCAGTACTAGAAAATCATCCTCATGTTGAACATTGCTGTTTTATACTGGAACAACTCCATGGACATGTCCACTGGCTTTGAATACTGAATAATTTTTTTAGCTTGTAGTGGTTTAGAATGGCGGTCTTGATCCTAAAACACATCTTGAGAGCCTTTGCAGACTTCATAATTCACATCTCACAGACTGAGTAGAGGGGGTGTGGCTGTAATTCTCTGATTGGTGTTTCCGTAGAGATCACCGTGGAAAATAACAGTGAGGGGAGCGAGGAGAACCTCTCACCTGTCAAGGACGATGTTTACTATACCAGTGTAGCCCACCGCAGGAAATGGCCCCCACAGCGATCAGAGCACCAATATGGTATGTGGCGTGGCTTCCCCATAGACAAAAAAAAATCCAAAACAATTAGACCTGATATTTCTGATTTTTTAGGATTATCTTGTATAAATGTTGTACGTTCACTATAAATTAAGCTCTGTTGATAGTAAAAATAAATTAAAATTGTGTTTACAATACAATGGAAGCCAATGGGACAAAACATTTTGCCGGAATAACATTATGTTAAACGTTAAAAACATGTTATAAAAATAAAGCCACAAGACTTGATTTTTTGCATGCTTATGATAGTTTCACTTACTAAACTTGTCTGAGTAAAGTCTTATCCAACCTTTCAACTCATGTCATGGCTATGCTAATTCCTTAAACTAGGTACATTTTGCATGATATGCCAAGGGAGCAAGAAATCAAGTTAGATCATCCATCCTGACAAATTAATGTTTTCCACTCTGACTGACAACACCAGGAATGTTACATCCAGTCTCACACATATCTCTCTCTCCAACAGGAGATACCCAAATATAAGTTGACAAAAACAAGTCAACATTAACAGCTTGTTATGTTAACTCTTCTACCAGCCTGAGAGCTAGGCATAGGCAGCAGAGAAAATAACAGAAGGCAGAAGACAAAGTGATAATAAAAATAAGCAGTTTATTATATATTGTATTATATTATAATTTTTAATCTTGGATGCGTGTTTATCAGTGCTAAGCCTGACTTGGTCTGACCAGGACAAATTTGTGTTATTAGTGTTATTATACCAAGCAAATACAAAATGGAAAACTACTGCTTCACAACAGCGTTGAGCTTCACTTTTCTGCTTCTACACTCTCCGAAATGCCTTGACCCATAGATTTCCATTGTAAGGTCATTACTGTAAACACATAAAAACTTACAAATTATTTGCTGTATGTCAGAGAATGTCAAAAGAAAGCTTAGTTGTATTGAACCCAGGAAGCTACCTCTAAAGAGAATAGACATGTTGGTGCCTATAAATAAAATTTGAATGGCATATTTATTGGTTTATATAACTTTAAATCTATGTTTATTTAGGGTACAATAGGATACATCACTAAATCAAATTTGTAGTGAGGTCAATTTTTAAATTTTTCACCTATATTTTATTCCCCATTTTTTCAAAATTTTATATTTCAGTATAAAAATGTTGAGACTGAAGTGAAGTCAGTTTAGACGTAAGGATTTCAGTCCATGTAAGAGTGATTGTTCCTGCCCTTTGTGTCCATTTTGTGGCCTAAAAACACCAGTGTGTGATTGTGAACCATCCTCTCTTCTTTCTCCACATGCTGACATGTGCCCATCATCCATCCTTAACTGAGCATTGTATCTTTTGCATGAATATCTATCTACTGTTGGATTTTGTCAGTTCATCACTGTAAGAAAAGACATATCTGCAGTTCTCTGCCAGCTTTCATGGAGGACTGTGATCATGACGATTCTTGTTGATGTTTCGCAAATTGCTTTTGCTGACAAGGTGCATGGTTTACTTCAATCAGATCCATATTCACTTCAAATTTACTGGGATGATCAACTCTCAAGGACTGATATCAGTTAAAGTTGAAGTGTGCACATTTTGCAAATGTTCTACAGCTTTCCTGAACACTCCCCCGTCTTCCATTTAGTCTGCCAAACAGATAGTGCCACCCTAAACACAGGCCATTGGTGTTGTTGTGTTGGTCTGGTCAGGGTGTTCTAACAAACTGCAATATTTTGAGAGCACCACAAAACACTATTCAGGGAGATCAAACAACAATTGGCTTACTTTCTGCTGTTAGTAATATTTTACTAACATATTAGTCTGGGATTGTATTACAATAAAAAAAAAAAATGTAATAAAATATCAAGTATTTTAACATAAAAAATGTGCATTCTTCAGCTTTAAATTTACCAGCCTTTAGCACAAGCTTAAAGAGGATTACTATTGGTCGGAAGTTGTAAATGGTTTTGGGTACTTGATTTTTAGTGGACCATTCCAGTCAATTATTCATTTTAAATGTGACTGCATGTCTTTACAATAAAGATCTTTACGTTTTAATGGTAAAACAGCAATGTCTCTACCCCTTCCATGTTTGTTTTACATGCATGGTGATTAAAAAAAATGTTCTTACTGCCTTCTTTTACTCCTCTGTTGCAGGTAATTTTACTATAGATATAGGGAAAATGGATTGCATCATGTGATCCAGATATGATTAGCATTTTTATCCATTTATTATGTTAATATCTGTTTTTAAAGAAGAAATTGGTAGTAGAATATACAGTATAATGTCTTTATTCTCAAAACTTTGTGTGGACCAAATGTGGACCAAAGCCTCTGAGGGCTACTCATTTGCATTTGAAATAGATCTTGCTCTTGCAAGCAGACAGAAAAGTGTTGCAGCATTTTTGGGGCTTGAGATGTCATTTGGGTTCTGTGTGTAGCAGAAGCTTGCCCTCTTCTGTTTTTCAGATGGTTATAGAGGACGAGAACGGCAGTCCTCAGACTACTATGAGTCAGAACCAGACGACTTGTCCCGAATCTTTGTGGCGATGTTTGACTACGACCCCCTGTCAATGTCTCCCAACCCTGATGCTGCTGTAGAAGAGCTTCCCTTCAAGGAGGGCCAGATCATAATGGTTAGAACTAATTCCTTGAATGTTGGCTACTCTCAAGCAGCCTTCAACTGTCAATTTGTTTGATATCTTTACTCTTTCTTTATATCTACTCTTTTTATTTTGTTGTGTTTTGTTATAGTTTTGCTTGTTGCTAGATGTGTAATACCCTGTCACACCAGATGTAAGCGTTGCGTCAATAGCAATAGAATCCACTATAATCAATGATGCTGTCTACACTGGAAGCGTCCTATAATGTATATTTGAATATTTTGTTCTAATTGTTATGGTCCTGCTGTGTTGTACAGGTTTTTGGAGATAAGGACAAAGATGGATTCTACAGGGCAGAGGTCTGTGGCCGCAGGGGGCTCATCCCCTGTAACATGGTCTCAGAAATCCAGACTGATGATGAAGAAGTGATGGACCAGCTGATCAAACAGGGTTTCCTTCCTCTCAACACGCCCATTGAGAAAATAGGTATTTAACTAGTGTTGGCCCCTACCTGACTGACTCCTCTGTACTTCATTTTCTTTCTTTCTTTTCTTTCCTTTCTTCTGTTCTAATTTGTTATAAATTAGCCTGGTGCTAGTCTCCTATTTCACAAGGTTGGTTATTACTTACCTTTAAAATAGAACAAAGTTTTAAGGGTCTCCTTAAATCCTGTGCCTTCCTTGCCTTTATCATTTCCTTTCTCTCTTCTATTTTTTATTTCTTTCCTCTTTTCTTTTCAAGTGAACTGTAATAGGTTCAAAGATGGCCGTTCAATTAACCGCAGGTCCCGGAAATCCAAGAGAGGTTTGTGCCCCCTTCTGCATTTTCTCAGCATTTCTTCATTCTCATTCAAACTTCCTTTTCTTTTTAAGTGCCTTTTCACAGCTCACCTCAAAGTTTTCCTTTAACACTTGAATGACACTTCAATTGCGAGCATACCTTATCTTTTGTATAATACCCCAGGTATACAAAAGGAATAATGCAGCCTTCCATTGGCTATTTAGTTTAACACAGTGGAAAATGGGATTGGATATTGAGAGCTTTTTACATGATATCAAACGTGTCTCCTGTTGTGTTCTGACTGTTTGAATCATTCAAGTAAAAGTGTTGCCTGTCTCAGAGAGGAATGTATCATACCATAACATGCAGCTTAAAGGTGAAGTGTGTCATTTCTGATAGTGTGCCACCAAATAAAATTGCAAAAATAATCAAACAGGTTTCACAAAAACTCCCTCCTTCAGCCATCGATCGAAAAACATTTAGTCCTGCCCCCAAAATCCCATATAAACCTACAAATGGTTTGCCTATACAGTAGTTGTTTCTGCATATTAAGCTGTGACAGGACAAAGTATTTTAGCATCATAATTACAATACACACATCACCTTTAAAATGGGATTTTACACAAGTATTGTTTGAAGTTTGTATGTTTTTATTGTCCAGAAAATTAGGTCATATAACAAAATAAATGTGAGTGTTTTGTTTTCTTCTCTCCAACACTGAAAGTATTTCTATGTTTTTCTCCATATTTACCGTTTTCTCAGAGAGGAACAAAAGGAGTGGTAGGCAGCACCAGGTGTCTATGCGGAGGATGGTGGCTCTCTATGACTATGACCCCAGAGAGAGCTCTCCTAACGTGGATGTCGAGGTACTGATGAAGCCTTTCTTGTATGGGTTTCCTTGCACTTATGGTCTCATTCCGTAATCTTTAGTTTTTGCTAGCTTGCCTGGATGCCTGCCTGTAAATGCCCACCAAATTAATGATATGCCTGTTTTTCTAGCTTCCTTCTTTGGATCATTTACTTTACTGTTCATTAAAATAGGAATGGTAGTTCCAAAAGTTCAGTTCTGCTTGTAATTTTAAAATAAAATAGATTAATTACAAAATGAAGTATTTCATGTGAGACTGCCATTCTGACAACCAGGCCAGTTGTCATTCATAAACCATTCTTTGCTAAAATATATTAAAAAAAAATAAAAAATAAAAAAAAATTATGTAAGATCATAATATAAAGACAAATAACCAAATAACTTTGCAATATTAAACCCATACTCAAACTATAAACATGTAATTGGGTGTACGAAAGCCCTGAACCACACTGTGAGAAAAATTTACAATCACTAGGTGAAAAAAAATGTCCTACAAATATTTTTTTAAATGTTTCTCTAAAAAAGTGTTATGTTCTATAAAAAATTGTTTTGTTTTGACTTGCTAGCTAGCAATACGCATGCGGTACCAACCTCGGCCACCAGGTGTCATCAGTAAGCATGAAATCGTATGCATATGCTTAAGGTAGTGGTTCTCAACGCCCCCCCCCCAAACTAGAAAAAAATTATTCTGAAGTCATATAGTGTGTCGTGTGAGGAAAAGACTGAAATGTAATAGTGAATTCACCTTGTCACGCATCTGAAACTGGTGTGTACTGTATGTTGCACTGTGTATTTTTAGACCTCCGTGGCTCTTGTCCATGCTTACAAAGTTTAAAGGCAGTTCTTATGTTCTTATGTGTATTTTCACTATTTTTGTTGAATGTATGAAAGTGAACGAGATTTGAGGACGGATCAGTCTTCCGCACCCCCCTTGCATTACCTCCAAACCCCCCTATGGTGCGTGCCACACACTTTGAGAACCACTGGCTTAAGGTGACAGATGTCTGCTGTGGTACTTGATCTGTTGATTTATAGTTGTATAATACTCTAACAAGAATGTTTTGCAAATCATACATTTTTTACAGAAAAAAAACAACTTTTTACTTATTTTTTAGACAGAAAACCTTGTAGGACATAGGCTCAAGGCATTAAGACACCTTTAAAAAATCAGTATCAGAAAGAGCTTTATTGCCAAGTATGCTTACACATACAAGGAATTTGTTTTGGTGACAGAAGCTTTCAGTGCACAACAATACAGCAATAAGACATAGATAATAATTATAAAATAAAATAGAATAAAAATAGTATTTATAGAAATACACAATAAGATATAAGATTATAATATATATATATATATATATCCAAATCTTCAGCAAACAGAGGCAAGGGAATGTAGTGGCAGAAGAGGTAGTATATTTTAGATATAAAATAGACTAAACTGTGTATTGCACATAATTATTTCTCAGTGGGGCAGTTTTAACTGTTCATGAGATGATAGCCTGAGGGGAAAAAACTGTTCCTGTGCCAGACGGTTCTGTTGCTCAGTGTTCTAGATCCACCTAGGGATTTTTTATTTCACAGTGCAGTTGGGTGAAATATTAAATTCACTTTGATTCACAACACATGCTGTGCAAAAACAACATTATAGAGAGTTGTCCCAACAAACAGAATTTATCATTCAGTACTACTGACCTTAATCCCCCAGAACCAATATAGTTAGGTCAGATAATAATGTCACAATGTTAACAGATAGCATTTTAAGTCTTTCCTACCCACTTACTGTCACCTTTGCATTGCTGCTGGCGCACAGGCCCGCTGTGGGGGCAACTTGCAGAGTGAGGAGGTGAGTGTGGATGCAGTGGGTCTATGCTCACTGGACCTGTGCCAAATGACACTCTATTTCCTGTTGAGGGAGCTCACTGACTGCACTGCATAAGCATCTGTACTGTCTGTGGATATCTCACTTAACAAAACTAAACATCTCAATGCATGCACAATGCATTTGCATTGCATACTAAATGTATTTTGTCTGAACTTTGAAAGCCTTCATAATTTGCTAGATGATGACTTAATGATTCTCCTAGGAATAACTTTAACAAGATACTTTATATTCTGCTATGTTAGTATTAGTGTCATGCTAAAGGGAACAAAATCTGAATTTGAATGGATTAGAATGTGTTTGCATGCTTATACCAAATAGTATGAATCATTATGATGCATTTATGAAGGCTTTGTGACAGGCTGTAAAGTGAGTGAGTTCCCATGAAAGGAATAGGGATTTGTTATTTGTGACATTGAGACCTTTGTTTGTCTGGTTCTTGCTGTTGTTGGACTGGAGGTAAAGGGTTACACAATCACTGTAGTTTGTGAACATAGCTCCCAGTCTGACTCAGAGGACCTGCGTTGCCCAGTGTTGGTTGATCTGTGTTTGTATTGATTGGATGTTATTTTGGACCCAAAGTAAAGAATGTGGCCATAAAATATTAGATTTCAGTATCATTCTAATAGGAACATTACAGTCTTATATTTCTATTTTTATATATTTTCTGATAAAATGACTGTTGCTGTTTAGGAATATAGAGTTAAGTCAGTTGTTTGTGTAGGTTGAATGTTTACATGAATAGTTTTTAATTCTGTCAAAGTATATGCATCATGTTGTCATCAGTAGCTAAACAGTAAGTGTCCTGCTAAACAAAAGGCATTTATTGTGTTTCTAGATGTTAAAGAGGTCTAAAGTTTTTCCATGAGATTATAACATCACTGGGTACTTTATTAGGAACACCTGTACACCTACTAATTCATGCAATTATCTAATCAGCCACTCATGTGGCAGCTGTGTAGTGCATAAAATCATGCAGACACAGGTTAGGAGCTTCAGTTAATGTTCACATCAACCATCAGAATGGTGAAGAAATGTGATCTCAGTAAAGGTTTACTCTTTCTGTCCTTCAGGCTGAGCTGACATTCTGTGCGGGCGATGTAATCACAGTGTTTGGAGAGATCGATGAGGATGGCTTTTATTATGTGAGTGCATACCATTTGTGTTTTAGTGCACACACTATACTATTTTGAAGGGCTGGGTATCGATACCGATTTCTGGATTTGTATCAATTTCGATTCACAAGCTTTTGAATCATTTCCAATTGGATTTGTTTAAATTATTTTTGATATGGTTATATTACAGTTAGAATGCTCATTTTGCTTACATATGAAGATATATTAAATGTATAGTCCACCCAAAAATAGGGCTTTCGATTTAACGTATTAATTCAGTGCGATTAATTGTATTAAAAATAACTCATTAAAAAAATTTATGCAATTTTATCGCAATGCCCACGGATTGTAATAAGGAAGATTCCTGAGAAATGCAAGCTTGTAGTACCACCGGTTTACTCCAGAGGGCAGTAATTGAAATTTCAGCTGTGTGGCAACGCGCAGTTTATACAGTGAAGAAAACAACCATCCAGCAGACAGCACAATACAAACATGCGTTACGTTCTTCCGTTCAAAACATTTGATGTAGCGCAAATGCGAACTAAGGGATCTCAAGATGTGTTTAAAGATTGAGTATTAAACTATATTTTACTTGACACAGTGACCTAAAAATGTTATTTTAATGACGCTTGTTGAAATTGACGGATCCTTAAACAAGCCCTCATAATAAATCTCGAACTGATTGACAAATTCACTTGTGAAATGGATTGCTTTGAACTGTATGCCAATGATTGACTTATGATCAATAATATGGTAGTAAACAATACATTGTATTCTAAAGACGCTTTTTGTATTATCAATGTCTTATCAATGATTAACTCTTCTGCTACAGTAATGAAATACATTTTAATTATCTGAATATTTATATTTATATATATATATATATATATATATATATATATATATATATATATATATATATATATATATATATGATCTTTTAACATTTAAAGATAACTATGTTCATCATTATATATTGAGTTATTGTTATATGAGGGGCTTTCTCAGCAAATATTTGTATATGCGATTAAATGTGATTAATCGCAATTAATTAATCGGGACATCATGTAATTAATTTGATTACAAATTTGAATCGATTGACAGCATAAAGGTAATCCATTTGACTCCCGTGGTTTAATCCATGTCTTCTAAAGCAATACTATCAGATTTGGGTAAGAAATGGACTAAAATGTCACTCCTTTTTCACTATAAATCTTGACATCTTATGATAATATTTGTGCCTTAGAGACTGCAGATGTCAAGATGTCATTTCTTACCCAAATCTGATTTTATTGCTTTAGAAGACATGGATTAAACCATTGGAGTCAAATGGATTACCTTTGTGCTGTCATTATGTCCTTAATTAACACCAGGGACAACAGGTTCAAATGCTACATAACAGTTTTGTGATTACAAGATAATCAACACAACCAATCAAGAATCAATTTTAATCACAATTAATTGGAAAATCTATGTTTTTCCCCAGCCCCACTGTTTTGCAAATGTTTGTCCACTGTTTCAGGATTTAACTAGGTCCATGTGTGCGTGATACCATCTGTTTTCCATTCAGGGTGAACTTAATGGACACAAGGGTCTGGTTCCCTCCAACTTTCTTGAAGAAGTGCCTGATGATGTGGAGGTTTACCTCACCAACACCCCAAGCCGTCACCCCCAGGACCACCCCTCCCGGACAAAGAGCAAAAGGGTACATCCTGTTTCACACTAGCCCTCTGTCATCCATCCGCTCTTTTTTTAATCTCCTTCCTGCTCCGCTGTTTTCTTCCTCTTCTCCGTCTGTGTTTGTGTTGTATGACAGCCGATTGCTTTTTGATGGATCATTGAAGGAATACAGAAAACAAAAGAGAAATGGAGACAGCTTACTAAATCCAGAGCTGGCCATAGAGACTAAGGAACCTTTATTTTTTATGTCAAACGCTTTGCTGAAGCATTTGGGGAAAATGAACTGTTAATGAAAATGCATATTCATAAAGCATTGTTTGAAAGAATAATACATGCTAAGAGACGTGCCAGATTATTAGTTGTTTATTGTTATTATTTATGAAAAAAAGAAGCACTAAACTTTATTATTTTGTACCTAATTCACAAATGAAGCATTGTATAGATGCTTTATGATTGTAAATGTGTTTAAACGTGAAACTAATTTATAATAGAGGAGATTGTTTTGATGTACAGAGAAATGAAACCATGTAGAACTGTAGAATTGACCCTTCTCTAAGCTCTGCCACCCTTGGTCACGGTTGCCCGCTCTGACAAGCTTTGCAGAACTTCCCATAGGAATTAATGGGAGATTATCGTGAACTGCACGGTTTCTGCTAAATATTCTTATAAATGGAATCTATCATATTCTTACGTGGAGTGGAATAAAGAGTGACATTTTATAGCATATTTATCTGATGTTTTTTGTAAAAGAAATAGCTAAATTACAAAGTAATTTGATTGAAGACTGTGAATCATAATTGAGGCAACGATTACACACCAAGTGATCAGAACTGCTCATTATGTCTCATAACACACTCACTATTATGCTGTAAACTCTTTATTTACTATCACCTTTAAAATGACCTGAATCAATACATTATTTAAACAGCATCATGTTATTAGCTTTAATTTACTTGGCGCAAATGTAGTTGTCCTTTCTGATGTTATACATGTTCATTTTGGTTTAATCCATAGCATGCTAAAGATTTTAAAAAAGAAAGATAAAACACTGCGTGAATCCTCTCTACGTATCTTGTATTACCGTTACAAGTGACCTGGCAACAAAGTGTTTTACATTTTTAGGATTATTTCTATAAAATGTAACTTAATACTACTCAAACAGACATTACTCAAGTAGACTCTCATTGGAAAAAGCAAACGCTTGTCAGAGAAATGGCAGATGGCAACAGTTCCTAAGATACCACATTTAGGGCGGGGCTTAGCAAAGGATCAGTTGCATGCTTTGTCTTTCAAAATGCTTCAACGCCACCTTGGAACCTTTTTAGGTCCTTTAAAGGAATGAGACCAGTTAAAAAACTAGCAAACCCCTTTTGTATATGTTTCCAAAAGAAGTGTTTTGTATATTGCTGATATACAGTATAAGACTGTCAAGGTTATAGACAGTCACAAAACAAATGTTGCAAGTAGAGAAAGATATAAAGAATGATTTTATCTGTAGATGTAGATATTGTACAATGGTCTGTAAAAAAAAAGAAAAAGAAAATACAATTGCTGATGGATGTTCTGCTCAATCATCAGGACCCATCAAGATTTTTCTGTACTGAAAGTTTTGTGATTCTTTTCTCATAGTCATTGTGCTGACAAATGAAATGCATTACATCATGGCATTGTTTTGTTTTTTTTTTCTCACCCGCTTGGCAAAACAGAAGAAGAGTGTTCATTTCACTCCGTAACAGCTCAGTATCTGTCACGTAAGTGAGCAACTGAGGATACCACAAATATCGCTGTCCTCTTCTAATGCAGACGACACGGGTCCTTATTACTGTTGCTCCTGGTATGCACTAAACACTCACACATGTAGCACCTCCACACTAAATATATCTACATTGAAGCACACATACTGTATTCACACCCTGATGGCTTTATATAGGCCTTTAAGTGAGTTGATGAATGCATAAATACAGGTATGCACACAAATTTGCATTCATACAGTATTATATACTGTACAGACCCAGGCACACAAACTCTTATCTGCATGCTCCTAATCATTCTTATGACCAGTGTATTACCATTTCACTGAAAAACATCCACCTACTAAATCATGGGGTGAATGTAACGAAACCTCTCAAGAACATGCCAGAGTCATATTTCTCCCAAATATCATCTAAAAAAATCCGGCCAATTACTGATGTGTATGACTTTCTTTCTTCCGCTGAACACAACCAAAGATCTTTAGAAGAATATCTCAGCTCAGGTCCATACATGCAAGTGAATGATGACCAGAACTTTGAAGTTCCAAAAATCACATAAAGGCAACATAAAAGTAATCCATAAGACTCCAGTGGTTTAATCCATGTCTTCAGAATGTATATAATTGGTGTGTGTGTGAGAAACAGATCAATGTTTAAGTCCTTTTTTCTATAAATCTCCACTTTCACATTTTGAAATTGGAGATTTATAGAAAAAAGGGCTTAAATATTGATCTGTTTCTCACCCACAACTATCATTTATTTTCTGAAGACAAAGATTAAACCACTGGAGTTTTATGGATTACTTTTATGTTGCCATTATGTGATTTTTGGAACTTCAAAGTTTTGGTCATCATTCGCTTGCATGTATGGACCTGAGCTGAGATATTCTTCTAAAAATCAGTTTGTGTTTTGCAGAAGAAAGAAGGTCAGACACATCTGGGATGTCATGAGGGTGAATACAAGAGAATTTTCATTTTTGGGTGAACTATTCCTTTAAGGAAAATAATTATAGGGGGGCATTGTGACTTTATTTCATGACACATTACCCTTAGTCTCATTAGTTTAATTACCGCAATGCAAAAAACTCATTCTCAGCATGCTATTCTAATTACTGTAATGCCAAAAAATATATATGCCTGAACACACACACACACACACACACACACACACACACACATATATATATATATATATATATATATATATACTACATATATATATATATATTCAAATTTTAAGGTTTTTATATGTCATGTTAATATTTGTTGTACTGCCTTTAATTTATGGTGATTTGAATGAAAAAAAACAAAAAAAATTTATATTACAGTAGTGAGAATCTGTTGAGAATTACCATTGAGAAAAATGAAAATTAAAGAGTAAAACGACCAGATGCATTACGATAATGAGATTTGGGGGCAAAATGTGCTTAATTGTCATGAATGTAATGTCACATCTTAATGGTCCTTCATTGTCTTTATGCAAAATGTACTTTCTTGTTGTTTTATTTTTATTTTGGGCTGCAATGTGACCTGGACATGTTTTTGTGAGATTCACCTTAGCACTACACATCAATAACATTGTTTAGAGTTACTGTGATTGGTCCAAAGCATTAGACAGGCACAGCAGGTATCTTCAGTTGTTTCTCTGGGTGTTGTCCATTACAATGTTCATCTTTCATTGACTCCTATTATAAATCATAAGAAGCTACAAGGCCCTTGTTGCATGGTCAGAATTTGGACCCCTGACCCTGTACTCCCCCCACCCCTTTTCTTCTCTATTGTGTGCAGTTTATTAGATTCCTAGTGTAACCCTTGGGACAAACCCTCTCCTTTCCTTCTGAAGCTGTGCACCCTTACATACTGCACTTACTGAGAGCAAATTCACACTGAAAAGATTTCAAAGTTACATTTCATGATCAGCCAGGTCATAAATGTGTGTTTGTGGGGTGCACTTTTTCCATGAACTCTATAGGAATTATTAAAAAACAAAAACTGTTGCAAACAAGCATAAAATCATCATGG